>NW_028082759.1:11525895-11761953 GCF_014824575.4 Sturnira hondurensis | reverse complement strand
GGGCTGGAAAGAAGTATTCCAAGTCATGAAATCCAAAGACCTACAGCCAAGATTGCTTTATCCAGCAAAACTTTCATTTAGAATGGAAGGACAGATAAAGTGCTTCTCAGATAAGGTCAAGTTCAAGGAGTTCATCTTCACCAAGCCCTTATTATATGAAATGCTAAAGGGACTTATATAAGAAAAAGAAGATGAAAAATATTAACAGTGAAAGGACAGCAAACACACAGTTATTAACAACCAGCCACACCTAAAACAAAAGCAAACCAAGAGGACAGCTAGATCAGGAGTGGAACCATAGAAATGAAGAACACATGGAGGGTTAGAAACAGGGGGGTGGGAAGGGGAGAAGGGGGGAGAAAGCACAGAAAATAGCATAGATGGTAAGTAGAAAGTAGATAGGGGGGAGGGCGAGAATAGTGGGGGAAATATAGAATCTAATGAACTTGAGACACGTGCTTATAAACTGGGGGCGGGGAATGGTGGGGGAGGGAGTGTGCGGGTGGAGGGGAATGAAGGGGGCGAATAGAACAACTATAATGGTATAATCAATAAAATATATTTAAAAATAAATAAATAAATTTAAAAAAAGAAAAATGTTTAATGATTCAAAAATTTTAAACATTTTCATCTTCATTTGGTAATTCAAAAATAAATAGAAAAAATTTTGTCTTCACTGAATTTTTAAAATGAGCACCACAGTAAACAAGCAGAACTTCCCAGACCCCTGTCAACCCCTGCGTGCACCTGATTTATCGAATCACAAATACCAGATCCAGGACTTCTCCTCTGCTCAGGGACCAGTGCTTACCTTTCGGAATCACCTGATAAGGACTTTCATGTCTGCATTTTGCCTTTTATACTTAGTGGCGTAATTTAAAGTAATAGTTGTCTGCTCCATCATGTCAAAGAAAACGAGATGGTCTTTGCTGTTCCTTCCATAGAGATGGATCTCAGGTTTCATCTTCTCTGGGCAAAAGCATGGAAGACTCATGATGGAAAGGGTTATAAATAGTCCTTAGAAGAGGGAAAACTACACCAGCACTAGATGTTAAGTGCCCGCTTTGTGACATTACTGCAGAAATGGGTCCAGGAGACACAATTAGGAATGTGTGTGAGTCACGCTGAACTGGTTGGCCAGCGCTCGGTAGTCAGAATCTGCGATTGGCCTTCCCTTGCACACTGCGGTGGCCAGACTCTTTCTAACAGAGGCTCTAAGTTGAGCTTTCGACGTACGAAGTTTGTAGAAGTTTGGAAAAGGGTGTGTAAAAAACCACCAAGATTTGTTAAAGAATAGGGAAATGAGTCTGTGAAGAAAAGATGATAGAAAGAATTAGAAATAACTAGTCTCAATAAAAAAGTTGAAGAGTGTCTTTTATGGCCTCCACACAAGTAGATATTACAAGGAAAATGACCAGTAATTTCCCTCTCCATTAAGAATGTACTTAGAAAATTCATGTCTTGGTTGTTCAGGTTGGTGGGTCCCAGGATGGTATGCAGGGGAGGTGGCGAGACAGTCTTCATAGCACAGCATCACAAAGAGAGCAGCCATTCCCTTCCCTACCCTTGCTGGCAGGCAGGATGGAAAAGTTCTTATTCGCATCTTGAGTTCCCTAATGTTATATACCTTTGTTTTTGTCACTGCTGGGAAGCTATTATCAAAAATAATCCTAGGTTCACTCCCTATGTGTCTAATACAATTTGTCTGGAATACAAGAAGCTACATTATTTTTGCTTTTTGCTGTTTTGCCATCTGCTTTGAGCTTTCAGTGAAGCTTCATGCATGTGCTTAGTGTTTTCACACGGTCCGGCTGTCTTGAGTTTTAATGACCTCTGTGTCCTCTGTTGTCCCCTGGTCAGTTAACGGAACACCAAGCAGCCAGCTCTCCACTCCGAAGTCTACGAAGTCCTCCAGTTCCTCTCCAACCAGCCCAGGGAGTTTCAGAGGACTGAAGGTATGAAATAGCCTATGTGGCGTGTTTGTGTGATTTTGTCATTTTGGGTTCATAGTTCACTAGTTTAGTTCGGGGGCTTAGATGCAGTAACAGATCGAGCAGGAAAAAGGTCAGGATTTGGAGCCAGAAAGACAGGGCTTTGGATCCTGTATCCTGTTTCATTTGGTAATATTGGCCAACTCACTTGCTTAACTCTTCTGAGCTGAACTGTTCCAGTCTCTAAAATGGGAATATCAGGTTGTGTTTAGAATCGAATATAATGTGGAAAAATACTGTCTGGAGTAGTTTTCCTGTTATTAGCAAAATGACTGGCAATGATGAAGCCTTGGAGAACGCCTTTGATTCTTCTTAAAAATCTTATTTTGAATCACGACTTTAATTCGACTTCATAATTTGACTCTGTGAAAGTGCAAAAGAGAGCGAAATACTAGTATAATACTTACATACACAAGTAGTAACACAAGAACAATATGTGCATTTTGGTGAAGAACTTAAATGTTAGGTTTTGAATGTGATGAGATTATATAAACAGTAACTTAACATGATTGCCAGTTGGTTTAATAGGCATTTTATCTAATAGGAAGAACAATGAGCAAAGCCAAATTTGAAAACTTTCAACTAACTTTATTTGACATAACAGCTCTTGATATTTTAAATTTATAAAAGAAAATGTTCCTGGTAAAATGGCAGTGAATTACTGAGGTTCAAACTGACCGTCTGCTTCTGTAGACACAATCCAACGGAAGGATACACTGTGCTTTCCCACACACGTGTGTTTGTGCTCATTAACTTGCATTTTCCTGGCATGCTTGGTTGACAGTGGAAATACCTTCATTAGGAATACATTCTCCAGAGTTAGTTCGTATTATCTGAGTCCTTTTCTTTACCTTAAGGATGTTGAAAAATATTTTTCATTAGTGATATGGAAATACAAGCACTCCCCCCACCCCCACCCACCTTCGCATGAATGAGGAAGAAGAACCTGCCGAGCCCAGCATCCTCACCCCTTCTGAGCAGTGAGGTGTGTGCTCCCCCACTTCTCAGAGGGTTTCATTCTCCACCCAGCACTGAGGTTTGCTCATCCTGCCCTGAGAATGGTGCGTCCACCCCAGAGAGCACGTGCATGGTTCTTATCTAAGTGTCTGAAATCAAACAAATCTTTTTCCTCCAGAAAAAGACTGTGTTTTGTGTCTCCTTATGTAGGTGGCAGGATTTGGATTGAGGCTGGGTGGTGGGGGTGGGGAATGGGGGCAACTGTGGTAGTGTTACTATTTTTAACAGTAAAGTTAAAAATTAATAAGTAAAAATCCCTGTTCCTTTAGGATAAGGATAAATACATGTTACCTGTGTGGGGCTCCTGTCAGTTAAACAGACTTGGGATGTAAAGTACCCAGCTCTCACCTACCTCAGAACGCTGGAGGCTCCTTGTATTTATGTCAGACAGGCACTCCCTAAAGTGCCACGTTGGCTTAGGTCGGTCCATAGTAGGATTTCAATGGAACTCTGCACTGTCAATTCCAAAAAAAAGTTATGTAAATTAAAATTCACTAATATACGCTAAGTATTTTCAGCTTTTTCCTCCCAACTTATTTTCCCCAGAACAGGTAAAAGGTGCACTGTTTTCAGTGTGAGTAACTTTCAAGAGAGCCAAAGTAAAAATAGTTCAAGTTACTTTATAATCAAACACAGGTCCAGCTGCCTGCCACTTTGAAAGCTGATACTTGGAAGTCAGGTGCTGGTGTAAAGGAAAGAGGTTTATTCAAGTATGGCCCCTGAGAAGGTGGAAGACTCATGCCTCAAAGCCCTTCTTAACATTTCAGTCCAGGCAGAGGTTTTTATAAGGTCAGAGAAGGGTAGCAGAACCAGGAGATCAAGGGAGGGGCTTGATAAGTTCTCTACGTGCAGACAAGCGCAGTCCATTCTGATAAGGCTAGTGATGGTTTGGTGTGAGTCACCCTGGTTCAGTCATCCAGGCTCCACAGTTAAAGGTCGGCAAATCTCCCAGAGCTGGGATGCCTGAAGGTAGGAGTCTGTATCTTTTGAAGTTAGTTCCTAGGATTCTTACACAAACGTGTTTATGTATAAGCAATGTATTAGTCAGAACCAGCATTTACAGAAACACTGTCAAAAGAATGGTAGGGTTGCAATTCCTCACAGTTATAGATAGATTCACCTCTTTTCTAGTTTTAGTTGCTTCACCATCTGTGAAAAGCAAAACCAAGTGGCTCCTAGTGCTGCTAATTGTTAACCCAGCATTGCAAACCCAGCATAAGTTTTCCAGGGAGCTGTATGCAAAGGTCATTGGGATCTTGCCCTGAGGCTGTTGCTCCAGGTAGGGCTGGGAGCCTTGACCTAGGGCTGCAAGTGGTCTTCTAGGCTGGTACTTTGGTCTCTGCTTACCCAGGGTCATGGTCATTCCACCCCTCTCCCTTGTTTTTGTTATCCATCGGTAACCTGGGATCCCATCTTTCTTCCTAGTCCATCTTCAACTCCAAACTCAATGTTGTCCTTTTTTGTTGATGCTTCTGGGACACCAGGGACTGCTTAGGCTCAGAGTGCACACTCACTCTCTTACACATGTGTGCAAACTTGCACGAGATCACTCACATTTCTGGACTAAAGATTCATGAAATTTTAAAAATGTGATCGTTTGTATGATTGCTGAGACCTCTCATTATTCTTCTCACTATGTGAGGTGTGTCTTATTATAGTAACCTTAGCATTTAGCACACAGTAAATTCTGAAGGCTCACATATTGATGTCAAAAAAGATAAAGAGAAATGCTGATTACTGGGGGTAAGATGAAATTATCAGTAAGATAAAGAGTAAGAATCCTTCCAGGACCCTCACCTGAGGGCTGTGGGTTTTGCCAACAACTGCGACCCCCCTGGTTGTTTTTCCCCCCTCATCTGTAAAATAAAGATGCTTGATTTTAAATGTCCTCTAAAAATGCTAGGATTATAGTTATTGTAAGTTGCAAAAAAAATACCCTACTTGGGAGGCTGGGGAGTCCATCTCTCTTCCCCCGTTAAAGCTGATGTAGAATCTCTGAATTTTACATTAAATATGAGCAACTAAACAAAACCAAACCACACTGATCGGCTTTGAGAACCCAGTGTGAGACGTCTCTACCCCTTCCCATTCCCGTGGGTCATGCCCTGGTGCAAAGTTCCCAGCAATCTGTGGTGTCTATTGCCTTTGAAATACTGCAACTTAGTCGTGTTACTTACTGTACAAAATAACCCTAATTTCGATGTCATTGTGAAGCTCTCGTCAGCATCTGTCCACATTTGCATTATTTTCTCTATTCAGCGACAATGCAAATGGAGAATTACAGATAATTACCATGTGTTAGTGCTGTGGCTTTTTCTTCCCCTTCATTTAAAGTAGCTTATTAAGATCAATTAAGAGGGAATGTCTGACAGTGGAGGGCTGTTTTTCATGGGCAGGAACTTTTACCACTATTTATCCTAATTAGAAGCTTAATGGCTTTGGGGATAGATAATCTTTTTCCAGAGAATCAGAGAGTTGACAAAGGCAAGCAAGCTAAGCCAAGAGGGTTTGTGCGGGAGGAGTTGGCCGAGCTGCCTCTCATCCGCCAGGACGCAGCTTTGGGCAGACGGGTTCTGTTGTTTTCCGTCTGGGTGTTACTGAGGAGGGGATTAAGTAAACAAGTCTTAGGTAAGCAGAACTTGATGGGCAGTCACCATTCACCCCGCCTTTGTGCCAGTTTCTGAGAATCATTTTGGTGTTTTGGTGGGAACCTTTGCGAGAGCTGAAAATGCAAATAGACTGATGTTGTGATGTCTCATCTCTGACTGCAGAGTGTCCATGGCACGTTCGTGCGCTCGTGGAAAAAGATGAGAAATACAAAAGCAGCCCCCCTTTTATGACAAGCTCTCATCGTTTTCTCAGTCATGTCCTCGGGAGGAAGATGATGCTGGTCCATTTGCCTGCACTCATAAAAGCATCCTGTTCTCTGAGGGGCTGCACTGGAGTCAGGAGAGGAAGCAAAGCTTTCTTCACATTGTGAATAGTTTTTGCAGAATGGGAGTGTGGGGACCGAGTAATCAATGTTCTGTAAACCTAGACCTGAGATACTTTTGGAGCGTGGAGAGTGAATCATGCATCAGTTATAATGTCTTGCTTTTGTTGGATAGTTACCTAAAATCATTGAATGTGAAGCCTGGCAGTGGCCTCAGATCTTTTAGTTGAGTGTTCATTTTGTAGTTGGGGAAACTGAGGTTCAGAGATGTGATCTGCTGAAGATCCCAGTGGCCAGCTGGGAACCCTGAGCCTTTCAGGGTCTGTGTCTCTAACCTCTGACTCTTCCTGTTCTCACTGGTGGGTCTGCTTCAGTGACTCCAGCCAGGTGCCTGGGAGGAAGCTCGTGTGGTTACTATGGAAAAGCTGTGCTGTGTCAGTCGCTCAGGGGGCAGAGCGTGGGGTTTGTTTGCCTAGTTTCTGGGTCTAAGTCTGCACAAAGGCTCCGAGTGAACATGGGTTGGGAGGTTAGCAAAAGAACGAGGAGGGGAGGGTCAGGGAAAGGGAGGAGCAATCCTTGGGGTGCAGGGGAGGCTGGATGAAGGGCAGTGGAAAGATAGAGAACACCTGCTGATAGCTCTTCCTGGGAGACTTGGGGGAAGAGATTACTAATAGGTACCCAATGAAAGTTCTTTTCAAGTGAAATGGTCAGTCCGTACTGTGTGCCCAGCACTTCTGCCTGACCCTATAAAGCTTTAGTAAGATGACAAAGGTCACAGTAGGTGAGGGTCATTGGTTTTCTCTGGAAGCTAGTAATGGAGCCAAGTATTGTCAAGATTCGGCGTAGGTAGGGAACAGCAGTCCAGGCCCAGTAAATGCCTGGGTCCATGGGTATGAGACCAGGTTACATGGTTGTTCTGTGATGGGAGCCCATTGTGAGGAGTGTGGTGGCACCACTGGGGTTTGAAAGCAGAGCCCAGGCTTATAACCATTGCTGGCCTCTGAGGCCAGCCTGTTCAACGTGATTGGAAACAACACGGCCAGACCAAACGTTCATGCAATGAAATGCTGGGGCCACCTGGCAGGGCCCCACTGGGCCTCTTCCCCGGAACCTAGTCCCTAGGTGTTGGAATTTGGCTTTGCTTTCGTATGGGCTCAGGGAACCTGGCTCTCCTAAAGGGTGACGCCACTCACGGTGGTTGTCAGCTGGAGGAGGCATTTCTGCTGGCCAGCCGCAGGCCACCTGCACCATGGCAGTGCGGGGCCACCTGCTGCAGTCAGGCCCAGGGATGCGATGGGGCCTGCAGCAAGGTCAGTCCACGCTGGGCCGTACTGGGCCTGTATCGCCAGGGTGAGAGCTTGTCAGCATTATGTTTGCCTTTTGCCCTCAATAATTAAAATTTCCCAGGGTGCCTGTGGGTGGAATTTGCCTGGCTACTCACTTAGCTGTATGACGTTGGGCAAGTCACATCCTCTTTTTCTGTATAAAGGGGATTACCAGGACCCACAGCACACAGTTGAGATTAATTGGAGATTAACTGGTTAAATATACAGAAAGCCTGAGAATAGCTTTGTTATTCTTTCTTATGGCAAGCCTTGCGGCTTTCCAGGGTCAGTTTTCACATGAGGGGAGTTTCACCTACCAAAAAATCGATATATAGCCCTGACCAGCGTGGCTCAGTTGGTGAGTGTTGCCCTGTGAGGCAAAAGGCTGCTGGTTCGATTCCCAGCCAGGACACATGTCTGGGTTGTGAGCCAGGTCCCTGGTCGGGAAGCATAGCAAGCAGTCGGTGTCTTTCTCTCACACTGATGTTTCTCTCCCTGTCTTTCTCCCTCCTTTCCTCTCTCTCTAAAAATAAAAACATAAAAATCTTTTAAAAAATCGACATGCAGCAGTAGTGTGGGAGAAGAAAACAGACTCCAGCTGTTATTACACCTTCGTTTTTCTGGGGCGACTTTCCCTCCCAGCCCCGTCACCCTGCTTTTCTGCCCCCTCCACAGCCCAGTCCTGTTAGTAATCTTTAGATAAGTCCATTAGCTCTGAGTTACCCCGAACATAGCAGCTTAGAACAACAATAAAAAACCTGTTTACTCATACAGGTTTTGTGGCTCAGGAATTCAGGAGTGGCTTACTGGGGTGTTTCTGGCTTAAGATTTTTGATGAGATTGTAGTCGAGATGTACCTCGGGCCGCAGTCCTCTGAAGGCCCCCATAGCTGCCCCAAGCACCTTCCGAACATGGCGGCTGGCTTTCCCCTGAGCAGGAGACTTGAGGGAGAAGGACTCTCGCAGAAGCTCTTCTTCCTGTGACCTGGCCTCGGGAGTCAGACTCCATCATTTCCTTAGTATCTTAGCAGTCACAGGGCTCAGCCCGGGTCATCAGGGCAGAGGCTGTGCAAGGGCCTGTAAACCAGGAGGTGAGGTTCGTGGGGACCATGTGGGAGGCTGGCTACCACTCCCCTTCTCTCTGCTGCCATCTCTGTATCCACCACTCGGGCTGCCCCGGCCCCTCAGTGCCATTCTGTACAGTGTCCTTTGGGACAGCCATGGAAGCTTCGCTCCCCATCCATGTTATTGCTCAGTTCTCCTTCCACTGCTTTTGTTTTCCAGACCCATCTCTTCCCGCCCATTTTTTCTCTCCCCTTCAACTCCCAGAATCCCACCACCACTGACCTTTTCTTCTCCTAATCCCCGTCTTCCTGACCCTCCGTTTTCTCCTTGACCTCAGCCCACCGTCTCCCATTTCTTCTGCCCAAGCTCCTTGGAGCCCCTTCCACCTAGCGGATGCCTCTCCCTGTGGGAATAGTTCCTCTGCTTAAATCACAGCATGTTCTTTGGGACAGACAGGCAATAAAGAGCACTAAATGTGTCATCAGCTGTCAGGTGGATGAAGGAAGCATTCCCCTGAAATTTAATTCATCATCCCTGTCCTGGGAGAAGACTCGCAAGGCTGTGGTAAGGCAAGGTTTCAGTCCGGACACCGAAGGGTAAAACATCTCCTGGTTTGATGCTGGTGTGTATGCCCAGGGGCTGTCTACTGTGAGCATTCTTCTTGGTTGAAAGAAGAAACAGAAAGGTACATTTGGAACATTATCCAACATCTTGAGATTATAAACTGTCTGGTGTGCTGCTGTTTCATCCGATGATGTCTCCTGGGTCCGCCGTGGTGAGAGACTTCCCGGATTTGTGGAGTGCGATGAAAGGGCAGGCCGTACCTCATCCTGATTGGCAGAGCTAAATGCGCCTCTTTGACCCGCCGACCTTCCAGACTTCTTCCCGAAGCTGTGAAATGTAAATCCACAGTAGCTGCTGACCTTCCATGTTTTGGCTTTCCCTGGAGCTTTGGGTTTTCTTTGGTATTTAAAACGAGTTAATAATCTTTGGTACCAAGAGACTGACTACTTTTATATCCTTTTTATTACCCCAGAAAGGTTGGGTGGTAACTTCATCTTGGAATGTAATTGCTTTTATTGACAGGAAAAAAAAAAAAAAAAAGAGGGACTAAGCAGTTTTGAAGACTTTGGTGCCCTAACAAAATCCATCATCTTAATGAACCTCAGACGCGGGTGGAGGACAGTGGTTTGCACATTGAATTCCTCGGGAACTGGATGCCTTCGGGGGTCAGTGCCTCCACCAGGCTGAAGCACACCTTTGTGGGGACGGAGGGGGAGCTCGACAGAGTATCAGCAGAGTCAGTTGTGAAAACTTTGTTTGCACACAAGCCATGTGCCCTTAATCTCAGGAAGGGGATAGCACCAGAAATTCTCCTTGGCGGAGTGTTAGAGATGCCTGGACAGAGGGCAGATTTAAGACTTAGAGCTCATGATAGGAACTGTCCTGTATCAGTGACGGCCACGAGGAGACGCCACAGCTGGAACCAGAAAGACAGCTCCTCTTCCACTGCCCGGCATCCTGGGAATCAGTGTCACCTCACAGCTAGAGCACACAGACATTTTCAGCAGGTAGACATGGCCAGACCACCTGTGTGTTGTTCAAAATCCCATAAGCCAACACTGCTCTCGCAAAGCTCACCCTGGGGATGTGCTGAGACTCTGTGCTGGTCTGGGCAGGCCATGGACTCAGCTGAGGAACGCTGTCCCGCAGAGGAACGGAAGGGCTCAACCGGCAGAGCCCACGTCCTAGCCTGGTGAGCTGGCTGCTGTGTTAAACCTTGGGCATGGCCAGGGGCGGGGATTCTCTTTATTAGTGTTCTCCACTCTTAACCAATCACAAACCTCCGTGGCCATTAACTTTACCAAAGGAATCCAAATAGAAGGTACAGCTGCAGATAAGCATACTTTGCATGTTACCAACCCCCAGGTCCCGATTCTGGTTCCTTGGTCACGTGACTCACTACCGACACTGAAGTGTCTCAGAGTAGATCGTCACAGAGCCCAATATAAACGTGGTGAAGCTTTCTGTTCTTAAATACATGCCTAGTTCAGCATTTGTAGCAATTTGCACTGACTTTCCTTGTAATGCATGAACTTGATGTTTCTGAAATTCAGAAAAACCACAAAAATGATAATGGAAGCAAATTGGTTTGCAAGTAATATCTAGTGTACTGATTTTTAAAAAATTAGTACATTTCAGTGGGGTTTTTTTTTTTTAAAGAAAAAGCATTTTCCTAAGCTCTCCTCTGTATGAGGAAAAGCTGTGACTTTATCAATCTGTGTATCATGTGACGAATTACAGGAATGTGATGATAGTTCTGTGAGCTGAAAACATGTCCTAACTACACCACAATCAATACTTTGATCAGGGGCCCTGCTCTTGGGTGGTGGCCCTTGGTTCATTTAAGAGCCCTGGGAGACTTCTCTCCTCCTGTTCTTAGAAGAGGGGAGGCTGTGAGAGTAGCCAACCAGCGCCTGTGCTCTGGAGTCCAACCGGGGTTGCAGTTCACTTGCTGTGGTGTGTGCACAGGTCATGCAAGCTCCCTGAGCTTCAATTTCTCCATAAATCCATGGATACAATGGTAATTCATAAAAGGTGAAGTACTCATTTCAGGAGTTGGCATGAAGTAGGCACTCAGTGAACTGTAATGAGCATCATCTTCCCTGTTCTTACAAAGATGAAATTGTTCTTTGGCTACAGATGAGTTGCAATTATTAGATTATTGGACGCATGACAGAGAGAACTTAAGGTAGCTGAACCATTAATCACACTTGTTGCCAGAAACTTCCTCCACAGAGGTTTTTCAGCCTTGGCTGCACGTTAGATCTTCTCTGGAGCTTCGAATAATACCGATGGCTGGGCCCTACATCCAAGCGTTCTTTAGTCTGGGATGCAGCCTGGCAACAGAATTTTTTGAATCTTTCTAGAACTTAGAGCCTTTCCTAATAGCCAAGGACTGAGAACCGCTGCATTGAAACAATACCTGAGGGTTCTTCTGTTCTAGGGTTTAAAGGTGGTGTCCTGGAAGAAAAGCTTCCCCAAGACAGTTCTCGTCAACCAGAACTTTTCCTGTGACCAAATTTGGCCCATTGTCTGTTTTTCTTTTCTTTTTCTTTTAAAGATTTTATTTATTTATTTTAGAGAGATGGGGAAGGGGAGGAGAAAGACAGGGAGTGAAACATCAATGTATAGTTGCCTCTAGCACACCCCCTACTGGGGATGTGGTCTGCAACCCAGGCATGTGCCCTGACTGGGAATCAAACCAGTGATGCTTCAGTTTGCAGGCCCACGCTCAATCCACTGAGCCATTGTCTGTTTTTCTGCATAAAGTTTTATTGGAACACAACTGTGCTCATTTGTTTACATATGGTCTGTGGCTGCTTTCATGTTACACCAGCAGACTTGAGAAGCTGGGACAGAGATGGTATGACTTACAAAAGCTAAAACATTCTTCTCTGGCTCTTTAAAGAAAATGTGTCTGACCTCTATGGCAGGCCACTTAAAAATGGAATCAGTCATAGTGCCATTTTCCAAGATGCATTCCAGGAAGTCAACTTGCTACACAGGATTATCTCCTAGATTCTGTTCAAGCTTTTCCATCCCGGAAAAGTCAAAGTAGTGTCTGACATCGCCCTCAAAAGTCAATAGTTACACGCTGTAATGCACTGATAGGGCTGTTCTCGCTACTTTTAAAAATTCAGTACTTACTACCATTTCTCTTTAAATTTTCAGTTTTACAGAAATTGTAGTAATCTACTTATCAAGGAAATTTAATGTAGGACACTGCCTTAACTTGCTGGCTGAAAACCCAGAATGCTGCATTCACAGTTGTCAAATGGACTCACTCAGCCATGAATGCCTTTTTAAATGATGCTGGCAGTTGAGAATGCTGTATGGCTTTTTCTAAGTCTTTTTTTTTTTTTTTTGAGAACGTTCTCAGCAGAAGCAGATTCTTGTACATTTCTCTCGCTTGCTTCCTCATAAAAAAGAAGCCACTCGTGCTGGGCAGGGCAGGGGTGCAGGTCACACAGGAGGGCATCCCCCAATATCGCCCCAGTCTTTTCACCACCTTCCCTCCTCGGCCAGGCGGGGCCTCCTTGGGAAGTAGGTCCCCCTGGTTCCGCCACCCCGCAACACTGGCTCATCATCCCTTTAACCAGTTAGTGACTATATCCTGAGAGAGCCCAGATGCTGTCCCCCACTCATGCTCTGGTGCAGAGGACCTCCTGGTCTTTGTGCTGCCTCAGCATGGGAGCTGCTGATGGGAGTAGGAGAGCTCATTAGCATTCCGAGAGAGTTTAATAACGGTTCTTAGTTAGACAATGGACATGGGATAGGTTCCGTGAGGAATGCGACAGTGGAACCTCTCTGGGGCTCCCCCAGCCCTTGCCTCAACGCCATTCTCACGAGGGACAAGGAAACACGTACTTAAGCTGTGCCTGGCCAATGGGGAGGATTGTGCAGGCGTAGCGCCATCCCCTGGGTTTTCGTTGCTTTTTGTCTGCGTGTCTCTCGGGACACTGGGAACCTTCTGCTTTGTAATTCACCATGGGTGCCTCCCAAGTGCTGGGATGTGGCCAGAGGTCTTGGTGAATACCAAGAGGTCTTTTCTTCTACCCGTGGGTCACTGAGCTTCATTCCAGGAGGTCAAGTGAACTTAATCAATGGCTGTGTGACCGCAAGCGTGGATTCGTGCCTGTGCAGAATGGCTCCCTCTTGGGACCTTCAGAGCTATAGGAACCGCAGCCTGGGATGCAGAGGTTTCCAGGAAGGGTTTCTAGTGTGTGCGCACGTGCACACACACACCCGCCTCTTTCTAGGCTGTCACCTTCTGGGCAGCAGTGAGCATGTGGTTTCACACGTGCAGCCTCTGAACGCCCAGCCCAGGCCGTCGCCTGCGGAGGGGAGGAAAACCGTGCCTGATCCTCATCACGCTGCCGCCTGGCTGGCCAGGCTGGACCGAGTGACTCCCCTTAGCTTTTCATGGTTTGCTTTTCTTCATGAAAACTCTCTTTGCTAATAAAGGAACACATGTGGATAGGTAATTATATGTCACACCTGTTAATTCTATATGTTTAAAATGTTTTTTGAAATCATTCCATGATTGAGAATTTTGAAAAACTTTTTATTTTTTTATTTTTTGCCACTATTTGCTGAGAAAGCTGCATTTCCTGGTGAGGTAGTGAGACCTCGGCAGGCACGCAGGAATGCAGGCTTTTGTTCGACCCCATGCCCTCCTTGGGGGCCAGACTCCAGCAGGGCAGCTGTCTTTTAGCCAGCAGAGAGTCGGCCTCTACCCCCCACTCGGCATGGGGGTGGGGGCGCATCTTCCTCTGTGTAGGGAAAGCGATAGGAACAAATTGGTCCGGTGGATATGGGGACAAGTCATGGCCTGAACACACCATGTTGAAGAGTTGGGGCCTGTTCTGTTGTAACGAAGACCCACTGAGGCTTTTGGACCCTCAGGCTGATACCTGAACTCCTGTGGGAGCTTCTCCGCCCGTAATGCCTGGACTGGGTGGACGAGGAGGCCTCAGTGGAGTTGCCAGGGGCGCTGACTGTGCCAGGGGCACAGACTGTGCCAAGGGTGCAGAGTGGAGGACGTGGTGGTCTTCGTATCCCTCCCCTTTGCATCCCCTCTCTGGGCCTCCGTTTGAAACAGTCTAGCTTTGCAACATTCCAGCATAGACCCCTGCTCAGTTTGGAGTTGCTTCTCATTTCAGTGACAGAAAGAAAACAATAAAACAACAAAAAATGAACATACTCAATTTTAAAAACTTTCAGTATCAACCAAGTAGCTTGGATTGTGAGGAAGCAAAATGACCGAATTCTAGTGTTTGGCCGAGTGCAGCGTTTCCATCAGGTCCAGGGTGGCTAGAAGGGGATTCCCCCCCCCCACACACACACACACACACTCACACACTTCTGCACAACCACTCGCCGTGTTGGAGTGAAGAAAATGGGAGCCTGTGGGACTGTGTTTGCCACTCAGGACAGGAGCTGATTGCTGGTCTTGGTGTTCCTTTCCCGTGGCCTCGGTTTCCTAACAGGACACGCTGCTGCTGGTTTCATTGTTCACACGGGTGCGGTGACGTGGACTCTGAGGAAACAGCCCTCTTTTCACACGTCTCTTACTCTCGAGGCTCGTATTTTACTCCAGAAGAACTTCTGGATGGTCCTGTTCGAAGGGACGTTCCATAAGTATGGGGCTGTCCTGGGTTTTGAACCTAACTTAACTTCAGTGAAGTTGCCCACTTCACCCAGAGAAGAGCAGACCCCGTGACTCTAACTGGTGGGAACGCTGGGTCATTGATTCTTTTGTGTAGCAAGTGTGAGTTGAGTACCGTGTGTACCAGACACAGTGCCGCATGTGGGGGAAGCAGTGAGGAGGAGGGCACAGCCGTTATGGGGCAGGAGCTTCCAGGAGAGAGAGTGCATTGAAGGTGGATGCATCCCAGTCCCAAAGATGCTGAAGATGCTTCTGAAGATTTGGAGATTTGGTGGGTCCTTTGACCTTATCCTGAAAGGAGTGTGGGGGCAGGGGAGGGAGGAGAGGAGAGAAAATTAAAGATTAAAGAGCACAATGGGAGTTCAAAAACCTAGTAGCCCTAGGGGATTAAGGAAAAATTCCATAAGCCTACGGAATAATAAACTCAATATGCATAATAGTCACAGTGTGAGTTTTTTAGTTTACGTAAAAGGTAGAGATATTTCTGTGTTGGAAGGGGGGCTTCAGCTTTTTGTTAAGTTGGAACCTACCTTTTTGTTTTATCTTTTCCACCCTTGTGGTTCCTAGTAGTGAAAACCCCTGCTGCGCTCCAGAGGGGCTCCTACTACGTGAGAGTCAGTAGAGAAGCTGGTGGAGCCAGGGCTGGGTCCTGGCTTCTTGGGAGGGCGTGGAAGGTGATGAAGTCCGGGGCGTGGGGCAGGAGTTCTGAGCAGGGTTCGCCCTTGGCAGGGACTCCCCACAGTCAGCCACAGGGGCGGCTGTGCCGCTGGTGCATGCATTGCTGATTTTCTTGGAATAGTCTATTGTTCTAAACCTTATATTGTCACTCCCAAGGACCTGTAGAGCTTAGATGCCACACAAGTCTCCTTGACTTTGTTTCACTGAGGTTAACAGTAACACCGTATCAAAGGGAGTAGCACACTGTCAATTTTCCTGATACCTAATCCTAATAGAAAACATTGTATTCAAGGAAAAAAATGTACCAATGTGGTGTATATAGGGAGACAGGAGGGATGGAAAGAAAGGCAATGCTTCCTCTATTTCTGTATCATTGTGTTTTTGCATTCTATAAACACGTTCTTTTATCTTAGGGATTTGCTAGATAAGGTTTGTAAAGTTTTCCTGGTGAGTAATGGTCACTGTCCTCTTTCAGCAGACTTCTGCACATGGCAGATCTTCTTCCAACATAAACGGTGGACCAGAACTTGATCGCTGCATGAGTCCTGAAGGTAGTGCTCCATCTGAGGGTTACTTTTGTAAAGGAAGTCCCCGTGATGAACTTGGGGGCCACTGCAAGTCCATTTGTGCTAAATTATCTTCCTGAACAGGGATGCGGCCATGGTGCCAGTTGAGCCCTAGGGGGGTGTTAATTAAGCTGCTCCAATTTCAAAGTGCAGACTTGAACTTCCTTTATCTTCCCTCCATGGCAATCTGCTCCCAATTCCTGAATGCAGGCTCTCCTTTCTCTGTTAGTTAACAGAAGTGTTTCTCCCTGTGCCGTCTGCAATGTGCTGTGACACGTGGTGAAAAGTAGTTGATCTTGACCACTTCCTCCTCCTGTCCTCACCCCCACCCCCACCACCAGTCTGGGAAGACTTTGAGCAAGGAATCAGCTTTAACGAGGCACCCTTGCCGGCTAGAATTTTCTTCACTGGAAAATCTGGAGGGAGGAATCTGGAGAAAATTTTTCTAAGGTTAAATCCCAACATCATACCCTTCTTCCATCTCAGCTTTGACCAAAAAAAGTTAAAGTTTTGTTTACAATTCTTTTTTTAGCCAAAGTTAATCACTTATTTTAGCTGGTATTTCAGGGATTTGTTAATGTTTATTGATTATGTTGGTTTCTGACTCCAACCAGTAAAGTCAGGAGAAAGTCAATGATTCAGGTATTCTAGCAGACAATATGCTCAGAGACCTTCCTTGGTTTTACTATAGATTTAGAAATAAATGCATTGCAACTTGTTATTTGACAAGTATGTAGGAGTTGAGATGAAATGTTGATCTGTTCTTTTGGCTGTGCATTTATCCTTTTTTTTTTTGTAGGCGTGAATGGAAACAGGTGCTCTGAATCCTCGACACTTCTTGAGAAATACAAAATCGGAAAAGTTATTGGTGATGGCAATTTTGCAGTCGTCAAAGAATGCGTGGACCGGTGAGTGGACAGTGAGGGTGAGCGTTTTCCCACCTGCACATGCATTTCTCCTCGGAGCGTATTTTATTTTCCCCCAAATGAACAAAAAGCCCTCTGAGACAGCCTCCCCTTCGGACCAGTTGCTCTGCATGTGCACAAGCGACGTGACAGGGAAACCGTGTGTGTGTGCAAATAGAATGTGGACCTGCTTTGTGTTTGGGCTGAGCAATTAATTTATCAGGTCCCATCCATGAGCCAGAGAAAAATGGGAAATAAGGTTTATCTTTTAAAAAAAATCTCTTATTTCATTTATCTGTACCAGGCACTGTTCTCTGTACATGAGCTCATTCAATCCCCAGACAACTCTCTCAGTTGATACTTAGTGGTGTGTCTCAGTAGTTCAGGATATAGGAGCTCTGACTCCACTTCAGAACAGTATCTTAAACTTTTGCCTATCTTAAAATTATATCTATGTTTTGTCCGGCTTTATTTTAAGGGCCTAAATTCTCAGTGGTCAGAAATCCATTCTGTTAAATTTCAGGCCTTTTGTAAAGAGTATTACATCTGGAAAAGACTCTGAATAGAGACTTTGTGTTTCTATGCTGCTTTCCTACCTGATCTAAGTGGTCATTTTTTCAATGTTCGTGGGAGAGTTTCCAGAAGGTTCTAGTAACTACTAGTTTTCCCCTTTTGCTACATCTGCCATGAGGCCTTATGGCCCCTTGCATTAGTGCACAAAGTCGCTGCCTGTCCTCTCGGCCAGTTCCCGGCCTCTTGGGAACTGGGCCGGGCAGCAGGAGGTGAGCGGCAGCGGAGGCCAGCGAGCACTTCGCTTGCATTGCCTCCTGGGCTCCACCTCCTGTGCATCCCACCATCCTCCCCGCACCCTCGCCGTGGAAAAGTTGTCTTCCATGAAATGGGTCCCCGGTGCTAAAAATGCAGCTCCTAGCCTTGTGTAGACTTTGCTCTGGTATGCAGACTACCATCTACATTATGACTTCTAAAGACTCGTTAGAAATCTGAGGCGGGGTTTGGTTTATGTTATGGGGAAGCAATTTAAAGACAAGTTACTCTTCCAAGGCGGCCTCCTCCCTGGGTACCATGACTGCCTGGCAAAAGCAGCTGAACCTGAGAGAGCTAACGTAGTCCAAGAGTACTGCAGGGTTCTGTGCTAAACTGTGTCCTGTACTCAGAGGTAATTTTTGGCACATTCAGACTACAATATGCTAAAGGCGATTAAATGTTAAGGACATCGAGACTCTCATGCCTGAGACATTGATCTCTTTAGTACCAGAAACAAGCTTTGAAAGGTCCAGATATGACGGCCCCGGATGGAGTTTGGCCTGAGAAACAGACACTGAAAGTCTGGCGACTTTTGAGTTTTGTATAATGCACTAGTTAGTACCTAATAGATTAATGTAAATGTATACCGACAGTCGGACGTTTTCAGTAATGCTGAGCCCTCTTTCCTGACCTTATTCTGCCCCCCAAGAGAACTCTTTGGGGATTTAGGTGTGGGAAACAGTGTTCTGTTCATGTCTGACACAACAGAGTTTAAGTGCCTTTAATATGTAAGTTATTTAATAATATTGTAATTCTTAATATTTACAAAAGGGGATGGATGGTGTGGCTTGGGATTTCTTTTCTTCTGGGGGGGCACCTTTTTCCCCGATGCCACTCAGCCTGTTCCCAGGCGTGCAGTCGAGCAGGGCCCAGTCCTCCTTCCCCAGGTCTTCTGTGCTGGAGAGGGAGTCGGGGTGAGGACGCTGCCTTTGACTCCTGTCTTTAATGGCCTTCCTCTGGCCGTTCCGTAGGTCCACTGGGAAGGAGTTTGCCCTGAAGATCATAGACAAAGCCAAGTGCTGTGGAAAGGTATGGTATCTGCTCTGTGAAAGGAACCGCAGAACCTCGGTGAGACGTTTGTCGTGCTGTGAAGGGGGTTAATAGGGGTTCGGTCGACGAGGCCGTAACAGGAGCGGCCCTCGGATCACAGAGGGGCACTGGGAAGCTTCCCACCACACCCCCCACCCCCAGCCACTTTTCAGAACAGTACATCGATTTGATCTTGGTTCTCGCTATCAAAAAATATAAATTCTCTTCTCTGGGAGGTGCGTGTTTCGAAATAAAACTCAGCAACACCCAGAAGGTATGGCAAGAGCTGTGAGGGGTCCGAGACTTCACCCTACCTTCAGCCTGACGGGGTAGCCTTCCTGCTGTGTAGCTGCTGGTGGAGGACACAGCTTCCTGGGACAGAGGAAAAAACCGTGATTTCCTGTGGCACAGAGGTGGCCCGAGGTTTGCACCGGCTCCCCACCGGGAGTGCTGCAGAGGGGCCTGGCTGAGTGCGGTGCAGCCAGCTGGGTCTGTGTCCCAGCAGAGGCTCCCCAGGCGTAGGAAACCCCCAATCTTACGGGGGGCAGCTAGGAAACCTAACCAACCCTTGTCCCAGAGGAGAACATTCCCTTTGCTATCATGGTCAGGAAACAAATCTGCCCTCTGCCCCTGAAGGAGACCCTGTCTAGGTCCCAAGGGTGTCTATTATACAGACATTCTTGAAAAGATAGTCTGCAACAAAAGCTGTGCAGAAATATTGGGAACATTTGTCTCCACAGCCAGATTAATTTTTTCTTCTCTCCCACGCTCAAGCTGGAGCTGAGCATGCTGCTAGGGTACTGATATTTTTTAAGTAATTTTTATTAAACTTTTTGGGGTGCCATTGGTTAATAAGATCATTCAGGTTTCCAAGTGTACATTTCTATGGTACACCATCTGTATGTTGCACTGTGTGCCCACCACCTAAAGTCAGACCATCCAGATGTTTTACCTGGGTTCGAAAAGCTACATCTGTCTTCTGTACCAGTGGCAGCCAAGACCTTGTCGGACTCTAGTAGCCCAGCAGTTAGTAGAGCAGCTGTAGAACGAACCCCAGCCCCCAGCACTGGGGCCACCAGCCACCTGTGGCCACCGAGTCTTGCAGGGTGGCTGGTCTGAAACGAAATCTACTCGTTTAGTGGAGAAATACGTAACAGATTTGAAGACTTAGTACTAAAAAAGGGTGTAAGATATCTCAATATTTTTTGGGTTTGACTGCATGTTGAAATTGTAACATTTTTATATATTCAGTTAAATAAGTAATATTAATTTTACTTTATGTATTTTACATGTCTTTTAGTAAATGTAGAGTGAATGTGTGAGCCGTAGTTCTGATTCTGTTGAGTAATGCTGTTCCAGAGCTGCATTGTATAAAGTTTAATCTTCGCCCTGCCTTTTTTTACTGCGTGACTGCGGCAAAATCATTTAACACCTCTGTACCTCTGTTTCTCTCTCAAAAACATGGTTATTAATAGTACATTAGACAAGATTATTGTGAGGACTGATTGGATTAAGGCATGAAAAACATGTAGAAAAGTACCAGAAATAATAAGAATATAACACATCAACGGTTAATGGTATTACTATGCCTGAGGAATTGAGAATTTATAATTGAGGATTTTATGTGTTAGTAGCGATGTTTTATGTTCACGGCACTCCTAACCTAGTCTTCACCGGACATCTACAGATTTGTGTGTTTTTAACAGAAAACTGAAAGTATCGTGGGAAAGTTTTAGAAAAATCTCAGAACCCCAGAATGGAAAGTCCAAGAGGCAGATTTGTCATAGGTTTTGTCACAGGTTTTGTTTTTCCCCGCACTGCGACCGCTGACGAAACTGCGCTTTTCCTCAAATGACTAAGGTTTTTCTGAACTTTAGTTCTGTGTGCTTTTACTTATTGCTCTAACAATGATGTTGAATTTTTCAGCACCAGCCTCTCCCCCAGGTGTAAGGAAGTGTTCCTCTGTGTGTCTGGTATGTGCGGCTGAAGCAGAATGTGTCATATTCGGAGGCCATGTTCTAAGCAACTGTATTATTTTTTTCAAAAAAGTAAACAAATTGCTGTGGCAAAGGTATTGTTTACCTGGTTAAAATGTAAGCAGCTGTTTTAGTAGTTGAAAAAAAAAATCTTTCTATGCAAACAAATCAGTCTCTAGTGCACTAAGTGCTGAGGCAAAGGGACAGGTTTCTGCCCCCGGGTCTTGTCTTCCTGTTACTGGGTGGCATTCCGTTCTTGTAAATCGTGATCCTGTACTCACTTCTGTCCTCACAATGTTTGAACACGTGTTTCCACGCTGACCTTATAAAATTGTAATTTCAAAACTCGGTTTGTTCCAAATGAATTGATTTTCCTATTAGATTTTATTTCTAGAAAAATGAGTAGGGATTTTTAAAAAAAAATTTTTTTTTTAAATTTAAAAAAATAAATAAAATTTAGAGGGAGGCATTCAGCCGCTATTCTGGGTATAGCTGGTTACATCTACTTCATAGGTTATGCACAGAAAATTAATAATGCTGGAAACAGTATCCACCCTCTGTTAAACCATAATCTATCCAGGCTTGGACACATAGGGACTCTGTACATACTTTTAATGACTTACAAAACAGATGTACGTGTTTCACCAAAACAGACAGAGGTTCAGTTTGATAGCTTCCCACGAATCATACAGAAGCCAAGCAGGGGTTGGAGTTTCAGGCTAGGTGGTTGTTACTCAGCGTATACCTTGGCCCATCCACCATGCAGTTAAATTTATTCATTTGTTCCTGTAATAACAACCTGGGGGAAAATTCTTAAGCTCTCTGATCTTCTCTTTGCTTCTCTGTAATATACATGAGCATTATTAGATAATTTGACTCATCTACCTAAAATTTGATATGTGTGCAAGATGCAAAGAGTGTTATGGCAGTCTGGGGAGAAGCATGTGAGAGAGACGCAGCCGATCCGTGAAGACACTGTAGAGCAGGAACCCTTTGCTGGACCTCAGCAGGCGGCGGGACTCCCCTAGGAAGCAGTGAGAGGGCAGCCGGTCAGGCAGAGCGAAGGCCCAGAGCACAGAACGCACGTCAGGGTCTTCTGAGCAGGAGATGACCACAAGCTTTGCCTTGGGGCCAGATTTACGGGGCCGTTGAGAAGGCTATGGTGTTTGTAAATTCAAGAATTCTTCTACCTCTAGTATTCTGAATGATATTCCTTCTACATGGATATTCGTTGATTTGCACAGCGTCTGAAGCTCTGAGCTTTCCGTCTCGGTGCTTAGAAGTGGTCCTTCCTGCTCTTCCCAGAGCGTGGCATTCGTTATCCTCGTGTTAGGAGCCCAGACAGGACGTGAATGCAAATGAATGTTGTAGTAGTTTCCTAAGGGTGTTGGAGCAAGTTGGCACAAACTTGGTGGTTGACTTCAGCAGAAACGTATCCCCTCACAGTTCTGGAGGCCAGAAGCCTGAGATCTGCACTCTCTGGAGGCCCCACGAGTGTCTGGTCCTTGCTTCAAACTAGGTAGCTTCTGGGGGCCAGTGGTGGTCCTTAGCTTCTGGCCACATCCCTTCATCTCTGCTCCATCTTCATGTCACTTTGTCTTCCGTGGGGAAATCTCCCTGCCTTTTATCTCAGAGGGACGGTGGTGATGGCACCTGATACCCCAGAGTTTGCTCTTGCAGAATCTTTAATCACAGGGGTAAGACCTTCCCCCCAACCCCAAGTAAGGCAATATTTACAAGTTCCAAAGCCCTGATCTATTTGGTAGCCATTATTCAATCTCCAGCATATCTCTACCAGACATGCCATACTGTGCTTCCCATGTTTTATCTGACTGTGTTATCCTCAGCAATGTGCAGTGAGCAATAGAGATACCATGGAGATACCGGCTGTCAAGCCAGTGTTGGTCAAGAGCAGTGCACATGTGTTACTCAGGCACTCAGGCACTCCAGGGCTCCCTGTTCTACTGACTGGAGGCCAAGATAAATAAAAATCTCCGGGCCAGCTGAATGAGAGCTGTGATGGACAAGCACTGAGGGCAGTGGGAGCAAATAAGAGGCGCACCTAACCCAGCCAGGGTGGAGCCTGAGAGGCTGTTTAGAGAAGGTGAGATCCGATCTGGTCCTGAGGAATAAACAGGAATTCACCAAGCAGTGGGGAAAGAAAGCCCCAGACAGAGGGACTGCCTGTGCAGATGTCTAGAGGTCTAGGTGAGAGGCTGCTGTGCGGAGAGCGGTGAGGGAGTAGATTCAGAAGCTGTTGAGAAGGTAGACCTGGCAGGGAGGGGTGATGGATGGGTGCCCGGGAGGGTAAGGGAGGGTGGGTCAGGGGGGAACTCCTGTCTCTTCTGGGCAGCCGGGTTCATTTGGTGAGACCAGCACGAGAGGAAAGGGGGGCTGGTTTATGGGGCTGGAAAGCGTGCAGACAAGGCGATTAGTTTGGTTTGGGAGAGTTGTTTATTCCCTAATCTCCCTCCCTTCCTCTCTCCCTCTCTTCTTCCCCCTGCTCCTCCTCCTCCTCCTCCTCTTGTCTCTCTATCTCTGTCTTTTTTGTAGGATAAAAAGCACCCTGGCCAAAGATAAGGGGGTGTCCTTTGCCAAGTTAGCAGTTTTCTTTGTCACTCACTCTCCCGCAGAACCCTGGAACAGTGCCATCAAGTGATTCATATGTAAATTGTTTGGAGTCAAAACCCTGAATCACTTAACATAAATCATGGTAGATGCTCAAATAATGTACGTTCAGTGCAGTGCACCACGGAAGTGAGGTTTACGTTGTATTTAGAAATATTCTCCTGGAAAAATCTAATCTAGAGAGTGTTTTTATGTGTTAGAAGCTCAGATTACGTAAAGGTTCCTTAAAAATCAGGAAGATAACGTTTGTAAAGATTTTCAGGCCTGGCTTTTGTTTGGCTTGTGATGGTGATTAGTTCCTTCATAGACAATTGGACAGGCGTAGTCACAGGGTGGGGACAGGGCCAACGGCTGGCTCCTACCGCCCAACAGCAACGGGTGCTGCGTGCTCAGAGTGTCAGCCGTGGCCGAGTGGGACGTGGTGAGCTGAGATGGCGAACAGTGACGGAGGAGACACTGCCAGGCTGTGCACAATGCCCCACGTCCTGGGGAAAGTTCCATACTGCGTCCCAGAGGACTTCCCGTTGTGCCTTCTATTGGAAAGGACACCTTTGGGGAGGTGTCATCTCCCCAGGTGGCAGACCTCTTATTCTAAGTCCAGTCTGAGGGAGTTCTTGGGTGTCAGTGATGGGGGTGTTTTACCAACAGTCACTATGAGTTAGCGTTACACACTACAGACTTCCAATTTGGGGAGAGGGGGCGGGAGAACCGAAGTGATAAATTCATCTATCTGTTAAAAAGTGCCTCTTAGCACAGTGGGAGGGACTGCTGTCATCTCGGCTTCTTGGGGAGTGAAATAAGTTCACTGGCTCGCCTTCACGTGTCCACGGAAGTCCAGCTAACTGCCCTTCGGTGTGATTGAAGGCTTTGCCGGGCACCCATGGTGCAGAGGCTTCGAAACAAGCGTGCAAGCGTGGAGTGTTTGTGGGGCCTTTGTCCCTGTGACCATAAGGGGATGGCTGCACAGCTGCGTCCCTAGGGAGACCCCGGGGGGTCTGTTTGCTGCTTGTGAGGCTGCTGCTCTGTGACTCAGACACAGGGACCAGAGACAGGGGGCGGCTCTGTCCCCAGCCTCCCAAACAAGGTGTGTTCGGTTCTGAGAACCACTGTTTTTTTCCAGGGGATTTTGAAACCTTTGCTGAGCCCTAAGCTGGGCAAAGACTTCCCAGCTCTGCTCACTAAGGGACAGATTTTCCTTCCTGTGCAAAGCCTGGGGTGGCTCTGCCTCACCGCCCAGCTCCGTGTGATACAGCCTCTAGTTCCTTTTTTTTTTTCAAGGAATTTAAAATAGGTTCAGCTTTGCAGCTATCATTTTCATTTGGAAAAACTCTAGCTGATTCTACCAAAGCAGTCCCCTGGGAAAGGGGATGCTGGGCAGCACAAACAAACATGGGCTTGGATGCTGCGAACCTTCCTTAGGTTTGCATTCTGCCTCAAAGGGCGGTTCTAAGGATGGAGCCTTAGGACGTCACAGGAGCCCCTGCACAGCAGTGGACAATGAGTGACTAGCTTCCCAGTCAGTGCTGGTTCTTTTCTCTCCCCTGCCTCTGAGCAGCATTGGCTCTGTCGTCTGCCGTCGTTCACTGAGTGACGACTGGGACAAGCACAGTGCATTGAGTGCTCAGGAAGCAGCCCTCCGTGTGCAGGCACTTGCAGTGGAGTTTCTCTGTGGGCAACTTGCTGTTATTGCTTGTGCTGCCAGCCACCACCAAAGAGCACTTGCGGTGGCTTACAGTAAAAATACGTGTACACGAGGACGCGTGACGACAAGAGAAGAACCATAGAGAAGTGTCTTGAACTAGAGATAATTAAGCCCCCCCTGTAGCAGAACATTACACTTAGTTCTGAAATTCAGGGTCACAAAGGCAAAGGGAAAGCATAAGGGGCACACCCACACACATTGATATGTGCATATGTGTGATTTGGGTAGCAAATGATGACTCTCAAAAGGTCAGTTTTATATAAGAGATATATTTGAATATCTAGAATGTGTCAGAGGGCAATTAGCTAATCTTACAGAGGATACCCTACATTAAAAATAATTTATTATTACAGTTAATGGGGGTCAGCACGTGACAGTATTGAGAGCTTTTCGCCTCTCATGATAAAATGATGCCGTAGTGGTTCATGAGCCATGGTCGATGTATTGAGAGTAACCCCTTTATGCTGTGAGTAAGCGTTTGTGCAGTGCTGATCCCAACCGCACGGCTCACCAGGGCTGGAAGGCAGAGGGTATTTTCACAGGAGAAAATGAGACTAGGTGACTGTGGTTTTCATGGTGCTGTGCGTTTCCCGGTTTCTGAAATACAAGGTGATAACCTACATCCTTTGGTGACTGATTTCATCGCTAGTCATAGAGAAAGAAAGTTGGTTCGTTTGTTTTCAGGAATTTCCATGTAAATTTCAAATTCATATTAGTACTGGTTTAAAAACAATAGACACGTTTTAATGCCCAACTCCTATGCCGAGAGCATGCTGAGTTTCCATGTGTGCCTGCCTGGTCTTTGTTTTGGACTACCCCGAAATCAAAACGCGGCGCCAGCCGCATCGCAGAGCGCAGTGCAGTGTTCCGAAGCGCTCGTAGCTCAGACCTCTTAAAGTGCGGGAAGTAGTGAAGAGGCCAGAAGGCAGCTGTTTGGTGTGCCAGCGCAGAACCACTGAGCCCTTCAGAGCCGTGCTTTGAAGGACGCCTGTTTCTCTTCGTGAGTGACAGTGAGATGGCACACTGACTTGTCCTGTCCCCACGGAAACCAACAAGGCCAGGGTTTGGTTAGTCTCTGCCCCCAGGGAGGTGCTTCCCCGAGCGTCAGGTCTGTGGGCTGTGTGGTTCCCCTGAACACAGGGCTAGACAGAGGCTTCTCTGACGTCTGATCCAGCTCTCTCCCCACTTGCCTGGCAGGAGCACCTGATTGAGAATGAAGTGTCAATCCTGCGCCGAGTGAAGCACCCGAACATCATCATGCTGGTGGAGGAGATGGAAACGGCCACCGAGCTCTTTCTGGTGATGGAACTGGTCAAAGTAAGAGGATGGAGAGATTGCCTTGGTGCCAAAGCCCACGGCGTAACTGTCGTCTTGAAGGACCTAATCAGAAAAGGGTTTTACCACCTTGAAACTTTATTTATAATCATCCATTTTAGTGGCATGTTTTTTTAATCTCCTCTAGGCTGCTGAACCTTCTTTCCTAACTTCAGGGGACGACCACAGTTGATATTTTGATGTGTTCTTGTGCGTCCTGTAGGGTGGAGACCTCTTTGATGCAATCACCTCTTCAACCAAGTACACGGAGCGCGACGGCAGCGCCATGGTGCACAACCTGGCCAATGCCCTCAGGTACCTGCACGGCCTCAGCATCGTGCACAGAGACATCAAGCCGGAGAACCTCCTGGTATGTCCCCCCAGCTTTTACTGTTCCTGCTCATGCCTCTCCCCCTTTAAAGGACCACAGTCACGTGTGAACAGTGGTATTTTAGAGTCCAGACCAGTCCTGGGGGCTGAAAATCCATCCAATGCAAGTCTGCAACCACAAAATATCAAGGAATTTCTTCCACTGATCTGCATTTCTGCCGTTGGTGTTTACCAGGCATTAGGCAATGTGTTTTCACGTATGCTTTGTTGATGGTACTGTCTGAAGAAAGGTAAGCAGGGAAATTATTTTGAGGCAGAGTATTCTGAAGAATAAATAGAGATAGAATCAGCACATGAGCGTTCATTTAAGTGTTGGACATGACGTTGGACACCTAGTGCATGCATCTCAGCTTTATAGATGTGGAAAGTGAGACTTAGAGATGCCAATTTTTCTTGCTCAAAAGTCTTGTTTGCCCCATTGTTCAACAGAAGGAAGTCTCATACTATGGCTCTCAAAGTGCTGTATAATATGGCCCTGATTTATCTTTCCAGCCTCTCCTCTGTTACCAACCCCTTCCCCACCCGCCAACCAGGTGGCAGTCACCTTTAAGCCACATGTGACACACCTTCCTGATGGCCTCAATAACTGAACAAAGCTTGCGAATTGGGCCCATCCTTGCCCCTGCATTGTAAAGGAACTTTAGAGATGCCGACTGGGGCGTTGTGTGTGCACCCCACATCCCAACCCCCACATCCCAACCCACAAACATATACAAGGCAGCTGGCTTATCTGGACCTGCCTTTCAGGGCATCATCACTGTTTGGGAGGTGGGTTTTCTGAGTCTTCGTGTCATGTTAATCCCACTGTAGGTTTCCTGTACCCCATAGTTACTTAACTTTATTGACAGAATTCTATGTCATTTACTTATGTCCATACTAGTCTCTATTTGCACTGTTCTGCCTCCCAGCAATGTGGCAAACACTCTGATCTTATAAGCCAGCTGAGCAAAAGGCATGTCCTCTTCAACCTCACCCCTAGGTAGAGTCACTTGTGGCCACCTCTGGTTTCTTGCCACAGAGTGTTGAATGTGTCATCTACTGTCTGTCTCCTACTCCGGGTTCTCTGAATCATTAGGGACAAGGTTTGTGTCTCAACCATCGTTAGATCCCCAGTGTCTTAGGCAGTGCCAAGTAATGCTACCGTGCATGTGGAGTAAATGTTTGGTGACTGACCACTGCTGCTCCCGCAGCTGGCTGGCTGCTGGCACTCGAGCACAGGTCCTTCCTGCCTGTGACATGCTTGCACTATGCAGATAATTATTAAAGGGAATATGTGTTGATGGGCAGGCTTGAGGCTGTGCGGGGGACTTCTGCCCATCCAGCATATCTGGTTTCCCCTTACGGTAATACCATCTGATGGTTTCTGAGCGTCCATTTGAGAGTATGTGAGGTTTTTCCTTACCGTGTGCTGCTTAGAAGGAACTGTGTTTCATCGCTACCTGTTCCTAGTAGGAAAATAAATACCCCTGCTCTATAAAGTAAGGTGTGGTATGGATTCAGCATCATGAACTTGAAGGAGGCATGGAGAATGAGGTGTGAACTGGGCCTGCGGTTGGAAGTCAGGATGTGTGGTCTCTCCTCCAAACAGGCTTCTCACCCATGATGACCTCACAGGGTCCGTCAGGCCCTGGCTCCTCCAGCCTCTGTTTGGCCAGGGGCCTCACAAGCAAAGGTGACAGGACTTTCCCCAAGTGTGGCCAGACATGACACTGTGGTGGTAATGAGGACATCCCCTCAATCTCTCCCAGCCGTGCTCGACCTCTCACCCCAGTGGCTGCAGTTACCGATGTCCTGTGAGGATAAAGGAGCCACAGTCCCTGAGGACATCAGCCGCTGTGGGGCCAGCCCCAGCCGTGGTTGTTGGGGCCCCGCAAGGGTGCTGCCGAGACATCAGCGACTTGCCCGTAAACCACCGTGTCCACTTCCCAGCCCACTGGTGCCACTCTCACCCCCATTTCTTCTGTTTTCCACTCACAACTGTTAATGCACGGGGATCCCAGAATCGGCTACCTTGTCCTGTGTCAAGGGCAGACACTGTCATGGGGAGTGAGGTCTCCAACGTGGTGTGTCTGGGACGCAGCCAGGACATTGGAATCAAGTCCCTGGTCTGTGTGGCTGGGCCTAGCTGCCTGCTCGCCTGTCCCCAAGACCTGTACCTCGCCCCTTCGGCTGCCCAAAGGGGAGGAGAAGGACAAAGGTGATGAAAGTGATGTCTGGGTGAAGCCAGTGTGTGAGATAGAAAGAAGGCCCATTGGATCCGCCTTCAAATGCCCTCAGCTGCCCACATCTGCAAAAATACGCGTCTGCCGCTGAAAACCTACCCAGACCACGCAGCGGGCTCTCGACTGAGTCAGCGGGCTGGCACTGGCCGAGCGTGAGGCAGTGCCGTTGAAGCACTGAAACTCAACACCCAGTGGCCATCAGTCAGCCTCTTCCTGCTCTAGAACCAAGTTCAGTTTTTGAACACCAGAGCGTTCAGACATCTGATTTGCGTCCCCTCCTCTGCTGGCCGTGCTGTGATTGAACGCCCCGGGGTCGGAGCCACGCAGGTCGCCCTGTCAGGGAGCCCGGGGCTGGTCATGCACGCGGTGAGTTACAGCCACGGGTGCCCTGTGACAGTTAACTACGAGGGGCCAGTGATAAATCCGCTTTCCAGGAGTTCTGGGCACGGCAGGGAAGAGGGCTGGCTTCTCACATCTGAAGTCCATCTAAATCACCACGCTGACATTTTATTTAGAGAGCGTGCGTGCAGCGCTCGCTTTGTATGTGGGATCTGCATGCCTCCCATTTTTTATTCTTGCATTCTGAGAGCAACTTTTCACGGAGCGCGCCTCAGCCGGTGGCGGGTGCCAGGGCTGCAGGGTGCATGGCGGGACACTCTGGCTCGCTCTGATTGCGAGCATGTCGGTCAGGGCCCGGCCAGCTCTGCTGCTGCTTTCGAAAATGACTGTGTGAGACCAGCACCAGGAGGGCAGTGCTGTTGGCTGGAACCACCGTTGGCCAGCCACTCACGACTGGAGTCCTCTGTGCCTCCGTTTCCTCATCTGGAAAGGGGAGGCAGCGGTGCTCTTCCTAACTGCCCAGTGGGGTGACTGTGGACGTCCAGGGAGAAGGTGGAAATCTGCAGAGTCCCGTGAGAACGTCAGTTACTGGGGAGAACCGACTCTGCCAGAACAGAAGGCCAGAGCCCCTGTGCGTCCCTTCCCCTCTTCCTTGAAATCACTTCCTTAAAGCGGTGCCCTCTGCGTGCACGTCGGCGTCAGCCATCGATGTGTGTGTGCCGTGCGCAGGCCGATGGGGAGACACTTTTCCTGCTTTGAAGAGACTCTCCGGCCGAGATTTGAAATGCACTCAAATTGCCTTTCACGTATTAGCCTCTGTGTCTAGCATGGGGGAGGGATACATCAAATAAAATACTATTATTTCAGGCTTGTCTGCCCCTATGACACTTCGCTTTTGATGTTTAGCCAAGAAGCACCACTTGCTGAGACATAACTCAGCGATCGCAGACTGTTCAGCCCCTTTCTGTTTCTGCTCCCGCATCTGAGTCTGCGTTCCTTCCAGGGGCCGTGAAAAACGGGGCTTCTGAGGGTCTGACGACAGCCCCGAAATACCCCTAGGCATCCCTAAATTGAATGTCTAAAATAAACACTATTTTTCAAAATTGTACCTAATGAGTGTATATTAAAGTTATCAAAACAAAATAACAATGTCACGAATAAAACTTTTTTTTGACTCTCCTGATACATTTAGAATTATAATGTTGTTTATAATGTTCTTATCACTGCAATTACTTGGGGAATTTCTTTGTAAAGTCTGGGTTTCGGTAAATGCGTCATAAATTCTAACTGTAATTTCCTACCTCGGCGTGGTCTCGCTGATGTTGACATTGAACGTAATGGATGGAGAGACGTCCTAAGACTCCAGCAGGACTGAGAACCTGGCTTCTGTTGCCTCGGGCTGAATCCCTCATAGTGTTGCATCGGGTCCTGCCAAGTGGTGGGCTGACTCAGAATGATAAACATCTGTGAGAGCCTCGACGTCCTCAGGGCTGTGCCTGTGAGGCCCGGGAGCCCTACAGTGGTGCGCAGGGTGTGTGTTAGCCCAGGAATGTGGGGGCGGCTATCAGAGTGTTCAGGGAAGAATACCCTTCTCAAACTCATGAGGACCTCACTTGGACAGCTGGTATTTCAGGGTCACCCTGTTTAAATGCCTTTAGAGATTGGGGATCATTAACTGGGGGGAGCACCGAGGTTCTTGATGCTTTTTATTGATGACTATATAAATCACTCCCCTCTGTAAGCACCAGACTAATGGATGGTTCTGTTAACACGCTTATCTTGAAAAAACATAATTTTCTAAATTGTCCACCTCCTTGCGTAAGTAGTAATTTAAGTGAAAATCTGGTCAGCTCATACTAAAATACAAGGAAAAGCACACTAAGTAAGTTTAAAATAGAGAAAGATGTCATGTGAATACAGACTAGGTTTCCGCAGTTCTTTTCTGAAATCCAGTGTTTTCAGGATGGACATCCGAGAGACGAATGGGCAAGCACGTTAAAGATCTCAGACCTGAATTGTGCTCTTCTACGCACTTGATTGCTTCCTAGACCATCCATGTAGGATATGACTTCCAGACTTGCACCCCGTAAGGAAATGTGCCTGTACATAAAATTGTTCCTAATTACGGAACAAGTACATGCTCATCGGAAACTACTGAAAAGTATGAAGGAGAAAATTAAAGTAATCCGCAGTGTTAATACCTAGAGATAGACTGAACGTTTTACTATAATATATATACATATATATACACACACACATATATATATAGTGTGTATGTATATATATGTATACATATATAAAACTTTGAATGTTTTTATTTTATGTAATATAGTGAATATTGTCCATATGATTAGTATTTTTTGAAATGTGCTTATTAGTGACCGTATAATAGTATATTACAGAGATGTACCGTGACTTATGTTGCTTCCAGTTTTAAATAATCAGATAAATTCTGAAATCAGTGGCCTTGTTTAGAACCTTTAGGCTCATTTCTATTCTCTGGGGGTTGGTTCTTTTTTTTTCCTTTTTTCAGTGTGTGCTTGCCTCTCTTGTGCCCCCACCTGGGGACCTGGCCTGCAACCCAGGCATGTGCCCTGACTGGGGATTGAACCAGCAACCTTTTGGTTCGCAGGCCAGCACTCAACTCCACTGAGCCACACCAGCCACACCGGGGGTTGGTTCTTACGAGTATTTTTGCTGGACCAGTGATAGTAAGAAATGTATGCATTGCTGAAGTACTTTCTAGAAAGGCTGCTCTGATTTCAGGAAAAACATTGACACCTTGACCAACATTGTTAAACCTTTTCCGATATCGTGATTGTCTGACCTAATCAGCCAGACCTTCCAGGGGAGGGAAGGAACACTCATGGAGCCCTGCTCCGAGCCTGGTCTCATTTTATCAGCACATTAACTCGCTGTTGTCCCATTTCACAGACGAGGCAAGGTGCTCAGAGAGGGTGAGTGGCTTTTGAAGGTCACACAACAAGCAAATGAGGGGGATGCTTGGGTATTCAGGTTCAGGCTGTCTGGAACCCAAGTTCATTTTCTGTTTAAACTTCCAAGATTCCCCCTCATGTAAAATTTATCATCATCGTTGACTTTTTTAAAGGAAACATGCAAGGCTTGTAGGGAACACCTGGTGCTTCAGTGGCACTTAGTAAACATCATGTTTGAGATGCTCAAGTCTGTCCCTCGCAGTCACAGCCAGCCTGTCCTGCTTCCAGGCAGAGAGGCCTCCGCCGCCACCCCAGGCAGGCAGCTGCCACATTGCTAGCGCCCAGTGAGCATGCGCACATGTTCACGGAACTCCTAGGTAAGGTGCTTTTTTGCAAAGGTAGACATTTTTTTTTTAATGCCACACAATCAGGCAAAAATATCCCAAGAGCAGAATTAGCTTTCAAAGCATCAAAAGTAAATCACAAAGATATTAACACAAGGAGAGATTTCTTTTGAGGTTGTAGGTCAAGGTCTCCACGCTATTTCTACCTAATTCCAAGGGTCCTCTTGGAATCCTTGAGGCAAAAAACAGCCTGTGACGGTCGGCTGGCTTCTGTTGCAGGTGTGTGAGTATCCAGATGGCACCAAGTCGTTGAAGCTGGGCGACTTTGGGCTGGCCACTGTGGTGGAAGGCCCCTTGTACACCGTCTGCGGCACACCGACGTACGTGGCCCCAGAAATCATTGCTGAAACCGGGTAAGGCGCCTGTGGTTTGGGTAGTGTCCTCTCTTTGGAGGGGAAAGTTTGGCTTTGTTCCTACGGCTGTGTATTGTGTGACTCTGGGGAAGGTGGTGGCGGGGCAGGGGGTGGGGGGAGAACTATTGACCTGCACTGTAACTTTGATCTCAGAAACTTGAATTTGTGCTTCTACATGCAAGAGCCCTGGGCCTGGACTTTTGTCCCAAGGCTGGTCTTGGGAACGTGGCAGTAGTCCCCAAGATTGTTATCAGGTTTGGGAGAAAAGCAGATGCCTTTGTCCAAAGGGCAATTCATTCGTCTACATGAAATGAACAGATTGGTGCTGAAAAGACCTGTTTTGTTCTCACAAAGGCGAGCACTCCAGAAATGTGCAGGGTTCTGGGGGTCACCTGGTTATCTCTCTGCCCCTTCTCCTGTGTTTCCCCAGCTACGGCTTGAAGGTGGATGTGTGGGCGGCTGGCGTGATCACGTACATACTCCTCTGTGGATTCCCACCTTTCCGAAGGTCAGTGGCCCTTTGTGGGGCAGTATTTGAATCGTAAGCTCTCTGTCTTTGATTTGGAAGCCAAAGTTTTACTCCTGGCAACCAGGACCAGAAACTGGGTAATAACGATGTTAGTTAAAAACTACATCAACATGCCTTTCACTTTTTATCTAATTTAAAACCTATTAGTGTATATCCCTTGACTTTGTATTTAATTTTAAAAGATGTATTGATTTTAGAGAGGAATGGAGAAAGAGAGATCTCCAAAAGAGAGACATTGGTTTGTTGTTTATTCATACATTCATTGGTTGATTCTTGAATGTGCCCTGACTGGGGATCAATCCCACGACCCTGGCGTACTGGGATGACACTCTAACCAACAGAGCCACCTGGCCAGGGCCCTTGCCTGTGCTTCTGATGTGAGGCCAGGGCCTTAGCTTTGTGTTTGCTGCTCTTGAGTGTCTTGTGGTCCTTCTTCTGTGAGACACACCCATGGCCCAGTGTCTTTGGTTCCCATCATCCATTATTCTCAAGGGGAGTGAGATTTAAAGATCTTTGTAAAGCAAGCTGATTCTTGTAGGAAACCCCTTTTTCAACTTTTAATAGTTGTCTCTCCTACTTAATTGGGGAACAGTTTTTCTTTTTAAGAACTCACACTCTAAAGCATTCAACCTAGTTCTCATAACAAACAGAAAACTTTTGAAATTCATTTTACCCATTCATGTAATATTTAGCAGAGTAGAATTATCAGTGCTTTCAACATGCACAGGCCTGGGAACAGCAGATCAGGGCTCCGGTCGGCATGCACCTCACCCGGTGGGAGCAGAGGTGCCCGAGAGCGGGGCAGGTGTGTCACAGGGCACGGGAACACCTGTTACCCGGCAGTCCGTGGGCGTAGCAGGAGCATGGGCTTCACCTCTTTCGGTCAGTCCTGTCTCATTCTTTGGAGCAAATGAATGACGAGTGACTTGGAGGCCAGGGTTTACCTGGGGATGCACGTTTCATTTTCTTCTGAGTTCTCCTTAGCTCTCTTTTCATTTTAATCTCTTCCCTTGTTTACTTCCCTGGAATCACTACTGTGTATTCTAAGGGCCAGGAACCAAATGGCGAATCGGCGTACTCTCTGGGGTCACAGTGTTTACAGTGCGGTGTTTTGTCATTCGGGGAAAGACAGGTTTTTCACCCCCTCCCAACATCTTATTATGAAAGGTTTCAAACATTCAGAAGAGTGGAAGGTTTTATCTTTTTGAAATTATCGATGTTCCGTTGAGCTGAACGTTTTTACCGACATGGCGGTGAACACAGGAAGGACGCCGAGAGGCCAGTCTCTCCTTGTGTGAGTCTGTGTAGTAGAGCGAGGAGTGAGAAAGTTAACCAGAGCCGAGGGCATGTTCTCATGGGGGCTGGGAATCACAGACGTTTCACGGAGGATACAGCAGGTGGGGGGACCCCTGTCCTTGTGGCAGGGTTGGGTTTCTGTAGGTGGAAAGCTTTCTATCTGGCCGTTGACATTGTGGTCCTTCAAGGTCATTACCTAGGTGGGTTACACAGGCTGTAGGATTATTACACGTATCAGATAACACTTCCTGACTAATAAACGGCCCCAAGAGTTAGGGCTGTCAGATCTGCGGGTCAGTTGGTGGGGCTCCGGACCTGGGCTGGCCCAGTGGGGGTGTGACGGTCCAGCGTGCCCTCGCTCACATGCCTGGTGGCTGACTCAGTGTCGGCTGGGACGACAGATACCCCTGGGCCACGTGCCTCCCAGCCTCCAGTGGGCTAGCCGGGGTTTCCCGTGACAGTGGATTCAGGAGTCCGAAAAGCACCTAGAGAGAGGGCAAGTTCCTCTACCCGAGCACTTTTCGAGTGTCTGCTCACCTCACCTTTGTTGGTGGCTGTCCCATGGACCGAATGAAGTCAAACAGCTAGTCCTGCATTGGGTCTGGGGGAAGATTAAGAATGTGTACTCAAAGGCAGGGGAATCATTCATGGCCATTTTTTTCAATCATGCTGTACCCTGGCCGGTTTCCGTGATGGCCTGTTTTGGGAACTAGTCAAGCATAGAGGTTGGTGTGTTGATAGCTGGTGATCCAGGGGCCAGTCACTGCTTAAGTCCCCTCTATGGTGGTTGACCCAAGTTGAGACCAGTTGGAAAAGGGTATCAGGGATCGGTTTTAGAGGAATGTGTGCTCACAACTCCCTCTAGTGTTTCCACTTGCCAGTGCAGCTTGGGAGTTTCTCCTTGGACCTAGCTTTTTACATAGAAGTGAGACTCCCATTAAACAAGTATGTGTATGCATTGCTGCCCAGTGGACAGCAGCTTCTTTGTGGGACCTGGAGGTAAGTCCAGCTATGAAAGCTGCAAAGCTCCATTCTGAAATCGGCTGCCCTTATACCTTGTATTCAGAAACTGGTTTTACAGTTTCCCACATTCACGGAAATGCGCTCCGTCTTTCATAGGTTGTGATGAAAGGGAACCTGTAATGTTAAATGCTAGTCACAGAAGCACCTTCGCCACACAGGGACATTCTGGCGAGATTCCGGAACCCACTTTAAAGGCAACTGCATGTAGAGTAAATTAGGAAATGGTACTTTGAGTAATGATAAAGGACCATCATGTAAAATAAGTCATCTAACCTAAGTTTGTACCTAACATGAAAGTCCCTTCAAACACATATGTCAGAACATTTTCTTTGTTTTGAAACTAAAGATAATTTTAACCCACAGCTTCTTAATTGAAGTTGCTCCTCGGAATTTTCAGCTTCGGCTTCTTTCGCGCTAGTGTCTCTCATTTTTCTCTTCTCAGGCTTTCGTCTTCGCTTGACATGTAGCTCCCTTCAGCCTCGCCAGCCCCAGACTCATTGGCACTGGGAACAGCTCTGGTTTTTAGTCTAAGGGGAACGGACGCTAGTTATCGCCTAAGCGAGTCTGCTTTAGGGCCACCAACGTGATCGTATGGGTGCAGGGATTCTCTTGAATTAGTGTTTGGGGGTTTGGGGGGGATAAATTCCCAAAAGTCGGATCACTGAGCCAAAAGGCAGTTCTGTTTTTAATTTTTTGAGCTTGACCCCGTACCGCTTTCCACAGTGGCTGCGTCAGTCTGCATCCCCACCAAGCGCCCGTCAGTAGATGATGGGTAAAAACACTGCGGCACGTTTGGCGAGAGAACGCCACTTGGCCGTAAAAAGAAATCTTAGTCTTGGCAACAGCATGGACGGACCTGGAGAGTATTACGCCAAGTGAAATAAGGCAGTCAGAGAAAGACAAGTACCATGTGATTTCACTCATATGTGGAGTCTAATGGACAAAGTAAACTGACGAAATAGAAACAGACTCCTAGGGGGAGAGCAGGATGAGCGCTGTCAGGGGAAGGAAGGTTGGGGGCTGGGTGCAAAGGTGCAGGGATTAAGCAAAAACAAACAAACACCTCCGACAGACACAGCACGGTGATCCCAGAGGGAAAGGGGGTGGGGGAGGTAGATGAGGGTAAAGGGGACATCGGTGGTGGGGAACACGCAATGCAATGTACAGATGATGTACTATAAATAGAATAGGACACCTGACACCCATATAATCGTATTAACCAATGTTATCCCAATGGGTTCAGTAACTGTTTTTAAAAAGTAATGTTTGCATGACTGTGCTGAGACTTCCCTTAACCACAGGCGCACCCCGTAAATGAAACGTTCGGACAAAATTCATGAAATAGCTTACCGACATGTTCCAGTTTTCTTGCCATACTTTTACCTAACCCGACTCACCATGGAAAAGAAAGAATGAACACAAACTTTTTTTTTGTTGGTTTTTGAGGTTTTTCTTGACGTTTTTAGAGTTACGGCACCGTGATCCAGGGGCCACATGGTTGTAGGACACGAAAGTGCCCTGAAGCGTCTCAGCCAGATTGTAGAGTGTAAGTGTGTTCACAAATCTAGCACAGATCCAATCAGATCGGACTTCCTTGTGTGACTAAAGAATAAATTATGTGGAGCTTTCCGTCCCAGGGAGGGAGCCCGAGCCTCTCGCAGCTCACAGCATGGGTTCTTCGGGGTGGATTCGAAGTGGCAGGACATTCCAGGGGTTTGTTCGTTCATTTGGGCTACAGTTGCCAAGAACCAAAACGAATGCTGCAGACTCACTTCCAACTTTTTAGCTGTTTATCAACAAAATAAAAGCCATATGTATTAACCAGAGATTTCAGGGGAGAAAAAGGGAGATGAGTGGAGTGATAGAGATGGCTAAAAGAAATGATTCTAGAAATAGGTGATTTGTTTTATGTCTTTTAATGTTAGTCTTCTGGGGTCCCCTGGTTGTCTGAAGGTTTTTGTAAAATGTCATTGTGTTTCAGGTGTGTCTCTCACTCATTTTGAAGGATGTTGAGCTGAGCAGTCAAGAGGGAAGTAGATTGAAAGAAAACATGTAGACATCTAGAAAGAAACCATGTGTATACACTCAAAGAAAAACCATTTTCAGGAGCATGGAGCTGGGGGGACCTCTTTTTTGCCTGGCTTCCTGGCCTGACCTGTGCTTCTAATGTGCCTGTGGCTGCAGACTGCGAGGACCAGTGGCTGCAGATTCCCTGGGCTCGGGGAGTGTCATGGACAGGCACACATCTCATGAACTTCCCTTTCTCATAGAAGGAGGATGAAGCAGCCACATCATCACATGGCCTGAATTTGTCTCTAGGCGCTGTCCTAAACGACCATTTCTAAGGGCACCACACTTGTCCTTGCCTGCTCTGAGAGGGCTGGTAGTGTGACCAGGCTCCAGGGTCTGCTGGACCTCCCCCCCAGAAGGCTTCCCCCCACCCCATGAGTGCCCTGAGCAACAGATTGCAGGGTCGAGTTGGGAGGTCCAGCAGAAATGATGTACCTTTGCCAGGTGAGACCTGACTTCCACTCCCGGACTTTGACCTTGACTCCATCAGTCCCTCCTGAGTTTTCTACCAGGGTGAGCCACCAGGTGATGAGGGGCTTTGTGGCTGTGCCGATGCAGATTTCTGGGGGCCGGGGGTGTCCAATGGGCTGAGTTTTTCCCAGCAGTGTTACAAGTCACGTCATCATGTGTTCATTACACACCAGCCGTGTGCAAGTGTCTCTTTGAGTATGGGACAGGTCGGTACAGGTTGGGGACGGACACCCACCCGGGGGCCATGAGGAGCATTTGTCTCAACCAGTGCAATCCTTGGGTGGGCTCTCTCAGACCGAGCTTAACCACAAGTCAGGTTCCAGTGGGGAGCGAATCACTTCGTGACTGTTCTATCCAGACTCTGAACTCCATGTAGCCTTTTCCTGTGTTGGCTGCCTCACTGTCTTTAGTTGTTTGGTTGGAAAACGGGCAAGAGAATGGGCAAGGAGATCCGACTCAGATGAGCTGCTTTTCCACTGTGTTGCCTCGAGAGATTAACTGAGGGCAGAGATTCTTTTCTCAAATGAGGATTTGTATGATTTGTGGATCCTGTGTTTTATGGTCTTTTTTATTGAGGCGAAACATACATAACGCAAAATGTATCCTTTCCACCATTTAAGTGTGCAGGTCAGCGACCATCACCAGCACACACCTCCAGGCCCCCTCCATCCCCCACGCTGAAGCTCTGAGGTTGACTTTGACCTTGAGTACTTAGCACCTTTGTCAGGTCTTCGTGTGTCTGCCTGCTCTCTCCCCCTCTCTGATTCCCAGACCCATGGACATGTTCTTGAGTTCATGTCTAAGGGGAAAAATACGTCACCACAAATTCAGTGGAGATAGGAAATACTCCAGCCAGAGACTGGACTCCTGCCCCCCCTCTTCCCGTGAACATTTTGTTGAAAAACTCTGTGGTGACTTGGGCTCTTTCTCCATCTCTTTGTCCCTCACAGTGAGAACAATCTTCAGGAAGATCTCTTCGACCAGATCTTGGCTGGAAAGCTCGAGTTTCCAGCCCCCTACTGGGATAACATCACAGACTCGGCAAAGGTACCATCCAGGCGTGTTTCTGTGGGTGCGTTGCGTCCGGGGATCCTCACTGCGCGTGAGGCTCTTGGTCCGGAGCTTCAGGTCTGCCTTGGCTTTGCCCAGTGGTCCTTCTTCAAGTTCGTTTCCTAGTAGAGTCTCTGAAACCCAACCAAATTCCCAAAGCTGGACAGCTGTCTTTCTAGGTCACCCCCATTATCCCCCTTAGAGCCCTAAACACTTGTTTTCTCATTTACTCAAGAAATAGGTACCATAGTTTGCCATGTATAACACACTCCCATGTATAGTGTGCATCTACATTATTGGCCCAAACTTTCAGGAAAAACATCTTCTGTTTTAATTTTAATTTTTAATTTCGAAATTTGAAATTTCAATTCAAAATTTTAATTTTAATTTTTTTTATTTCAAGTTTTTATTTATTTATATTTAGAAACAAAACTGATGATCCTGTTCCAGGGTATTATTTTGCATACAGATATCGTTATAACGCTTTCCAGTTATACTTTGAATGAATAAGCATAAATAAAAGAATTAAAAACATGTATAGGGATATGGAATGAGTACTATCCATATATACTGTGCATCCTTATTTTCCCCTAAAAAATTTTGGCAAAAACGTGTGTGTTGTACATAGCAAAATACGGCGTTAGACTCCCATCAGAATGTGCCCAGGGGCTGGTGAGACGTGCTGAACTGCCAACAGGAGCAGCAGTCGTGTTTGCTTGTGGAACGCTGCTCACGAGCAGAACCCTGAGGGGACAGCGTCTGGGTTGAACGTGGACTCAGGAGAGCACCTCTCTCGTCTGTGGGCTGTGCAGTGAGGCCCCTGTGCCCGCAGAGTCGCCTTGTGCACGAGGAGTGCCGGCAACAACAGCTTTTTGGTTCAAATGGCTGAGCATCTGGGGTGCAAAGTACTTGGTGCAAACTCAGATTTCTGTATTTAGGCAGAAATCACCCCCTTTGTCTCCTCTCTGGTCTTCTCTCCCCTTTCCAGGAGTTAATCAGTCAGATGCTTCAGGTCAACGTTGAAGCTCGCTGCACCGCGGGAGAAATCCTGAGTCACCCCTGGGTGTCAGTAAGTACCCACATTCCCGTAGTTCCTTGGCCATGAGTTTGCACAGGCCAAGTTCTGCACACGTCCCAGGGTCCGTGGGAGGTCTGCCTTCACTAGTGAGTGAGTGATGTGGAGGTAGTTCTTGGGGTGGAGAGCAGTTGGCACCTGGATCCTGAGTATTCAGACCCGGGCAAGTGGCTGACCCTTTCTGGGCCTCAGTTTCCCCCACTGCAGAATGCAGGGGTGGGCAGGAATGCTGGCCAGGGAGGGTTTCAGCTTTTGCCTTCTGTAGTTCCGGGGCCTGAGGGTTTTCAGGGCTTTGCCAGAGATGGGCTTCAGACCCTGATCCCTCTGTCTTCATGGCTCGTGAAGGGGTCGGCTGCAGGAGACCTCCTGGCGTGGGGGCGGGGGGGCGCGAGACACGGGCCATTCCAGGGCTGGGCACAGAGGTGTCCTGCTGGCCAGAGTCCCGCTGGTCTTGGAGGGTGCCTCTGGGTTTGGGGCAGACAGCCCTGTAGTGGGGACCTCGGGGAGTCTGCACCTCCCCGGTTCCCGGACGCTCCGGGAGCGTGAGGCTCATTCACCCACCAAGGGCTCGTGCCCACTCGGGGGCCCCCTCTGCTCCTCCGCCACCTTCACTGTCCCCCAGGTCCTGACATCTGGGTCCAGCCCCTCTGGCTCCTGCTGAGACACGTGGCCCTGGAGCAAGTGGCTGAGATGCCACATTATTTTATGAACGATAGAGACTAACGCCTGATTGAGTTCTTGATTAAACAATGAACTGTTCGTTGATTTTGATGTACTAAATTACATAGCATTTGTGCTGTGCAGGGAGGGCCTCAGAATTCGGAAGAACGTGCCCCCTGTGCCACCAGAGACCTGAGTCCTGGACCTAAGGAGCCGGGGGGAGGGGTCAGGTCTTTCTGAGGGCCTGGGGCTGCTGGACAACAGGGGTCGTTTGCGATGGGTTCCCCCAACCTCGTGGCTAAGGTGGGCCCATTAGGAAGAGGCAGCGGGGGTGCTGGGTGGTGTGTGTTCGTTAAGGAAGAGCCCAGTCAGCCGCGGGCATCAAAACCTCTGTGCTTGCCCTCTGCCGCAGGACGACACCCCCCAGGAGAACAACATGCAGGCCGAAGTCACAGGTAAACTGAAGCAGCACTTTACGAACGCGCTCCCCAAACACAACAGCACCTCGACCGGGGTCTCCGTCATCGTGGTAAGTGGACCGCGCCGCCCTGCTTCTGGAGAGCGGCTGTGTGTGGCCTGGCTGCTCAGCCAGCATGGAGGCTTCTCAAGTCAAGAGCCGAGAGCTTCCCCCACGTGGAAGCTGGCGCCCTCCTTGCTCCCCTTTCCACTGCAGATTGGCTTGGCATGGGCAGTGCCCCCACCTGGCTGACCCCCAGGCCTCGGGCCCCAGGTGGGGGGTTGTGCAGGTGCCAGTGAGGGCCAACCGCGGTCCCAGGCACCGAGGAGCCCCGGCTTCTTTCAGGCCCGGGCCCACCTGGGCAGCCACTCCTGCCTGCTCCTTCTGTAGAGGGGCTCCCTGCCTACTGGAGGCTTCCAAAATAGACTCTTTGAGGTGTGAATTATTCTTTGGAGCTTGGGATAAGAAACAGCCCAAGTTAATAAAGAAATGCCATTTTAAAAATCAGTATTTTGTGGCTTTTGAAAGCACAGAATAATGTAAAAAGATTAGTTTTTCCAGGGTTGGTAGAATGTTATGCGAAGTCAGTAACAATGATGGCCGTAATTTCTCAGACCTTCCTTCTTCCACTATGTTTCCAAGGCAGCTTACCTCAATCCACGTACACAACAAATTAAAGTAAGCGAAGTAACATTCAAGTAAGTTCAGCACAAGGAAATTGAGGGCAGCACAAAAAGTATTGAGCCAGAATTGGGGTCAGGGTGCCCAACCAAGCTGCCTGGACTGCAGCCCTTGCCAGACTCGGTGGGAAAGCCGGCCCCGAGCGTCTCCGCACCTGCCGGAGCCCGGCCGCCATGGCCCTGGTTGCTGCTGGGCCCACATGGAGCACAGCTCAGGGGCCAGCCCGTGAGTCCATGGGGCCGTCTTCCAGATCAGGCTGCCTAGGAAAGGCTGCCCGAGTCGTTGGCCTCTCGGCCACTGCTGACGACACTGGGTCCCAGCAGCGCCCATGGCCACCTGGTGGCCTGATGGGCTTGTTGTGACGGGCTGTCTCCACAGCTCCATCGTTCTGGCCTCTGGCTCCTCACCTTTTGGAAAGGTTCGATTTGTTTCCTCACAGCTAGACGGGAAGCACTTGCTTGTCCTCACGCTCCTGTACAGTCTAGGAACCTAAGAACAATTGGATAGAGGGTGGAGGGACACCACCCCCCACCTTGCGCCTGTGAAATATGCCTGTTGAGAGTCCCCCACCTTCTTAGCCTTCACAGGCCTGCAGTTCTCCTCCGTCCCCGGAGGGCTGCGTGTCTCTGGCAGCCCCGTGCGTCCCTGCACCTCCCTGACTCCTCCCCCACCCCTGCTCCAGAGAGCCTGCAAACAGGATCTTTTGACGCGTTTCAGGACTTTTGGTGGGGGCGGGGGTACCAGAATATGAGAAGGCCTCTTCCGTTGTGGTTTTCCTGGCATTTTAGCAGCGCTCTGCCAAAAGCCTGAGCAAGTCCCGCTGACTCGGAAGCACAGCTTGGTCAGACACTTTGAAAAGAGCCATCCTGACTGAGCCCAGTTTCAGGGTATTTGCCCCCTGATGGACAGAGTAAGGCGTGGACAGTCTGGCCATATGCCCCGGGGTTGGGCATCTCCTGGGGAAATTTAGAAATGCATTATAAATTGGCACACTTGACCTGTAATGAAAAGCCTGAGGATGAGTGATTAGTGAGAATCAAACTTGAATATTGTATATTAATTAAGTTTCATAGTCTCCCAGAGCTGTGCCCAGGGCTGACAAGAGAGCTTCACCCTCGTTGCCTGGGACGTCTGTCCATTTAGGGCCCTGAGAGGGGCGGCTGGGCTGAGGCCTGCGGCCTGGTGAGGCCCCACAGGGGCCCCGCCCTCTGCCTCCTGGCCCAGTGCAGGCTGTACTCTGGACAGTGCCGTTCTCACCCCCTCAGACAGAACTGCATCTCGTGGTTGACAGATGGCCTCCTTCCATGTGTCGTCGGAGGTCCCCAGTCAAGGGTCAAACTCCTGAGCTTTAACTAGATGTTTCTATGAATGAAGAGCCTGCTGTTTGTCATTCTAGTGGTGATGGTAAACGCTGTGTGTTCACATGTATGTTCAGGTTCTCATGTTAAGCATGTCGACAGGGCTCTGGCTAGCCCCGTGTTCTGTGCACAGCTCTGCGGGCTGTTGGCTCCGAGGAACTGCTGAGTCACACCTCAACATCCAGTACCGGCGGGAGAGATTGGGAACGCTTGTCTCTGGAGGTTCTAATTCTCCAGGGCCAGAATTTTGGCTTGTCCCCAAAGGCAGGGTCGAGGAGGCTCCGGCAGAGATGTCATGCTAGCCCTCCCCCACCCGAGGACCTGACCCAGGGCACAGTGGTGTGGGGGCAGCTTGAGACGCTTCTGTCGTTACCCTCACCCTCTTCCCCACGATCGTGTGTCTGTGTGTCCTGCCCTCGGGAACAGTTTTAAATGTCTCTGTATAAACAGTAATCACAAATGAGTCTCCCTGGTATATACGGGGTCCAGCAGAAGTAACACCTACTTGAGTGTGGTTGGTGGGGTAATAATATAGGTGTAATAATATAAGCATTGATTTAAACATTTCAGCTAAAATGTCATGTGGTGTGCTTGAGTGTGATATTGTTGTGCTACAGAATTATATGCTTATGATGTAATAAAAGATTGTGTAATAAAGAAAGGGGGGCGTTACTTGTGCTGAACCCCATCTGTGTGCTCATAACTGCAGTGTGTGAGGTGAATGTGGGTTCCTAAGGTGCTACTGGTAGTGGAAATATGCATCAGAGTTTGAGGCGGAGTCCTCAGACAACTGTGGTGTGGCCCACCGATAGAACCTTGCTCTCCCCTGTCACCTCGCCGCCTTAGCCTGCCTAGGTCGGCGCCTGAGGCTCCAGGGAGGAAAATGAAAGGGTAGTAACTGCCCCTCCCAGTGAGAGAAAGTAAAGCTCATGCCGTCTTCTGCGTTTCATTTGACAGTTCGATGTGGCAGTTTGAGAGAGACTTCTGAGTTTCACTCTTTACCCAGCTGAGACTCTGGGGACCCCTGAAGCAGAATTCTGGTATTCAGCACGCCGGTGCTTTGTCCCCCTTAAATCTGCATGTGTGCCTCAGGCTTCTGACACCAGCATCTGGCTAGTACCTTCTGTTCAGTGCGGGTGGGTCTCCGGCACCTACTGACATCCTTTTCGGCCAGCCAAGCACGCTGTTGGGAAACTTTCTCAGCTTGCTGCACTGCCTTCCTTCGCAGATTAAGGGCTGGCAAGTACTCGGAAAGAGGGCTCCGGTAGACCTCTGGGCAGCTCTATTTTACACTTAGGTGAAAAAGCATCTCTCTGTGAGTGACAGAGATGATGGGCGCCTCTGGGAAGGCTGCTCTTCTTTCTCCTAGGACATTTCCAAAGATGCGTTTTTATCAGTAAGCCAGTGTGGAGCGAGCTAGCCTTCGGGATAAGAGAGGAGAATTATATTGGGTACGATTTAGGTTTCTGACAGCCCCACAGTGGTTTTGGATTGCACTTGGATTTCTGGGACTTGCCCTTCTCCTACAGAGGAAAGGACTGGCAGTTTGCCCAGCAGGTTGTTACCTGTTCCCGCAGGCTCCTCCCAGTCTTGGGAACTAGACGGCGCCATCTGGTGGCAGAAAAGGGAATGATAAGAAACCGGGTGCTCCTCATAAATGCAAATGGTGTGCTTTCCTACTCCAGGGGGATTATGCTTCTTTGAGGGGGAAATCTGGGAATGATTCGGGCTTAATTTAAGATAGACAAAACTGTTTCAATCCTGTTGCTTCTGTTTAAAGTAAGTCTAGTTTCTGTCCCTGCTTCTCTCCCCCTTTCTCCTGCCTCTCCCGCCGCCTGCATTTGCTCCCCTCTGACTAGGTCCAAGGCAATGGTATGTACTAACTGCACTGCGATGCTTTGTTCTGCTGCACATGCCTTCTCCCCACAGGAAGAGAAAAGGAGAAATAACTGGTGGTTTCTTCTACCCGGAGAAGTTCGTGGTAGAAAAAACAAGGCCTCTGCATGTTCAGTGCTCTCACGAGGGGGTGGCCTGGCCTCCACTCATACTCGGGGTGTGGAGGCCGTTCACAGTTGGCGCTGCTCTGGCTCCCTGACACTGTTCTCGGGAATTACTGCACGTTCACCTGGAGCTGGGACGGGCCCCTAGAGAGCACCTGTTTGACTGTGGACACCAAGTGCCCTGAAAGGCAGCCACATCACTGCCTGTCTTTGAAAGCCCTGAGGTTTATTCTGATTTTCTTGTCTTGTTCATGTTTTCAGAGTACTGGAAGAATCGCTGGTCCACTCCCTCTCCCCAAAGGGTAGTTTTATTGCAAAGTGCCTCCTGACAGGTTGTGCCTTTTGGCTAAAGGTGTCTGAGAGCTGGTGGGTCTCACCCAACAATCCAGAAATACTTGAGTCAGAAGAGGAGAACAGCGGCCCCTCCCAGTGTAGCGTTGGAAGGAGAGGCAGTTTCCTCTTGGTTGGCCAGTTGAGCAGACAGAAAGCGTTGGGGGTGGGTCGAAGTCCAGAAGGGCAGGCGAGGGGATGGCGGAGGGGATGGTGGGAGGTCTGAAATGCGAGACGCTGCCACGCTGGGCACCCAGACTTCTGTGGATGATGCAGCCACGTGGGCTGTCACAGGGTCACCTACTGACACTTCTGTGACACAGGAGTAAGTAGCCTTCCCATCTTTGATGGAGAGCTGTTCCAGGAAAGTTCTTCAAAACCCTAGCATGGTTTGCTTGTTGAACAGGATTCTTGGGGCTCAAGGGCTGGGTCTGGCAGGAAGCACTCAGGACTCAGGCACAGCTCAGAGCTCGAACAGAGTCAGCTGGGGCTGTGGTCCAGGGCCAGAGTCGCTGAGCCAGGGGCTGAGGCCAGTGTGACCTGGGCAGGGGTGGGTCCTCTCAGCCCGCTTTGCTCTGAGGCCTCTGCTGGAAGAGAGGCGAGTGGTTATTTCTCCTCTTCTGTTTCTGAGCCCTGTGCATGCTCTGTGGTGTGCTCCATTGGGGTAGCTGGGCCCCGGCCCGCCAGACTGATGCGTTGTCTCCGCTGCTCTCTCCGCAGAACACGGCTCTAGATAAGGAGGGGCAGATCTTCGGCAGCAAACCCTGTCAGGATGGCGGCCGACCCTGGGTGGAGCCCGCCTGTCCAGTTCCTCCCTGTGCTGAGGAGCCCCCTGTGCCCGGGCCGGCAGCCCCGGCTCCTGCCCCGCCAGCCCCGGCTCCTGCCCCACCACAATCTCCCACACCCCCCTGCCCTCCCGCTGCCACGGGCTCTGAGCGGGCAGGGACCTGGCGCCGCCACCGTGACTGATGCTGGCACACAGGCCTGGGCCTGGACTGCCGGTCCTCAGGCCACCGCATGACCCGGTTCACACCCTGGTCTTTGCCCTCCAGTTCCCAGGGTGTCACATGCAGCCTCAGCCTTGGTGACAGATGTTCAGAGTGGCTTGTTTTCAGTTATCTTACTTTCGGTTCAACGGACATTTTACAGTGGCACCAGGAGAATGTGCAACTTTTTTCCAGGATTTAATGCATTTTTATAGAAACACTTCAGATGAGCCAAGACCTCTCCCTTATTTAAAGAAACTCAGAGCCCTCCTTTTTTCTTACAAAGAACTTCGAACGGCATCGGCCCCTTGGCGGGTGTCCTGTGGCAGGTGACGCAGCATCTTCCTCGGTGGATGAGGTTGGAGGACTGGCTTTCCACCCGGAGAAATGTGCGTCGGAGAGACAGTCTGGCCTCGGGCATGAACCCCACCCAGGGTCCGATAAGGGCTTTCAGGCACCGCCACGCGGCTCGGGGTGTGGGCTCACTGCAGACAGTACCGAGCATCTGTTTGTACATCTGTTTGTACAGGGGAAAGGCACTTTCTCCCCCAGACGTTGTGTGTCTCCCCCCACTCTCCCCACACGTGAATTAAGAATGCTAACGAAGCCGTCCTTTGGGCGTGTTTCCCGAAACGGCCTGGCGCGGGCGGCATCAGCGGCATCAGCTCTAGCAGAGCAGGATGGCCCAGGCGTACACAGCGGCCCCAGGCTCCTGGCCTGCTTCTCTCAGGGGCCGCGGACACAGCGGCCCGGGAGACCACAGCACTGGAGGCCCTGGGCGAAGGTGCTCCGCAGACCCCCTCTGTATCACCCTTCCGGAAGGCTGCTGGCAGTTTTTCCTGTTTTCCACCACTCTGCTCTTTTTAATGACTGTACATAGTAGTGTGTTTGTTTTACCTGCTCGCCTTCTAAACCGGCGGGCCCTGTAGTTCCTTTGCATTGTTAGATTTTTTCCCCACCTGTGTACCTGACCTGCAATAAACTCTTCCTTATTGAGAAAAAGGAGTCAGGTGGGCGGAGGTTTCTGTCTCCTTTCTCGAAGGGTGTGTGGTCTCGCCCAGGAGTCGGCAGGTGCCAGCATGTTTGACAAGTCCTGGGGGCTGTTGGGGGAGGGGAGAATGGTGCTTGGGGAGTGTCTCCGCGGAGGTTATTCAATTACAGGTGCAGCTGCACACGCCACAGAGCCGGACAGGGGTCGTGGACCCATGACAGAGGGACCTTACAGCAGCCACAGCAGGAATTGGGGTAGGTGTCCCCTTGTCTGGGTCTGCCACTGCCCGGTGGTGCACCCCCCGCCCCGGCGTAGATTGTGTGGTCTTCTGTCTCTGCTTTTGGGGCACTTTGGCCTTTTTTCTTGTTCCCACGTGACGTCTGCTTGCTCACCTGTCCCCGACTCCTGAGGGCCGCACAACCCCAGGGCTTGAAGCCGTCAGTGTGGCCCTGGGTCTCTCACTTAAACTGCTGTGCAGATGAGACGACCGTGGATGACTTTTCTCTGGGCTGGTGCTGACCCTGCATCTGCAGGCCGGCTGCACACACAGGTGGGCTCCCTGGTCCGCAGCTGCAGCAGCCGCAGCTTCCGGAGCAGGGCAGTTTCAGCGAAGCTGTGGTGGGCCGCTCGGGAACCATCTGCTCGTCTCGCTCCTTCCTGAGAGGCCAGCGAGCCAGGTTTTCAGCTTCCGGTGGAAATGCCTTTGTTAACGGAGGGGAAGATGTAATGTGAAGGGGGTGGGGCAGGAGAATGAAAATGGTGATGGGACAAGGCCTCTGGCACTGGCCAGAACCTGAAACCTGACGCTGTCCTTTTCCACTGTGCAAGGTCCAAAGACTTTGCTAAAAACGTAAGAAAGTGGTCAGTCCGTGGTGACAGGACGGAGCACCTCCTTTCCAGCACCTGCTCCCACCCTCTGTGCCACAGCGGGGTGGCCTGGGACCCGGTGGGGGTGGGCGTGGCCTACAGAAGGGAAGTCACACAAACCAGGTGGGGCGGGGCCCAGCGGTGGCCTAGCAGTTCTTAGGGAATGACCTGTACCCCACAGATACCAAGAGCACCCTGTGGTCTGAATAGAGCTGACTGAGTGAGAAGTTAGGGCATGTGACCCAGGCCAGAGAGTAGGCAGGAGACGGCGCCTCAGTGCTGTTGAAGTCCCTGACGCCAGAGCCTGTGCTGTGTGGAGGCCCCCGGTCACCCAGGGGCAAATCCAGGTCACCTGGATAAGGACGGTTCTGACACCACCAGCATGTGGGCCGTCCACCCATGCACTTAGTGATCCTGCATTGCTCTCTCCCCCTCAGGACGCACGTTGAATGCAGACACTTAGTGCCGGGCCCTCTGCTCCTGCACCGAGAGGCTTGTCTTATGTTCGTTTCTTTCCTTAAGCAGGCGATCAGCATCTAAAGACATTGACCTTGGGAAGGGGGTAGAAAAGGCAGGCAGTGACCTGCCGAAGCCATCTCGAGGCCCAGCAGTTGAGCCAGGAGCCAGTGAGTGTGTTTGTCTCTTACTTCGTGAGGGCTGCTGTGATGTGGGAATGTGCAGAACATGTGAATTAAAAGCATTCAGCAGACTCTTCCAAGAGTATTTCCGTGGCTGTGGCTCTTGCTGTGGCTCTTCAGAGAGGCCACGGCCTCCTCTCTGTTCTCACTGCTGTGTGGTTCCTGGCCCCTGATGTGAACAGTGACATAGAAAGCAGGCTTCTCTGTTGTTTGAAATGGTGGGAGCCGATGGAATGATTCGGCACTGGTGCAAACGAAGTCCCTGAGGCCTGACTGTGTGCCACGCCTGTGGGCCATGCTGGACGTAGAGGGTTCGGTGGTTGCTGTTTCCTTAGGTGCCGATAGAGTGGCTTACACGTTGGCACCATCCTAGGCTGCACCATGAGGGGTATGTGCAGACTGTGGCAGTGTGACCCAGGCCTCCTGGGTATGGAGCTGTGTTCGGGGCCTTGAGGTGTGCAGTGCCGGCCAACCAGCCCCCGCCCAGCAGGCAGCTGGCAGCCGGCTGGGTGGTGAGGGGGTCAGAGCACTGGCAGCCAAGGGCTGGTAAGGTGTTAGTTCGGGGAGACCAGAGGCACGTCTGCTCGGTGTGTTTGGCTGCAGAAGGCCTGCTCTGCAGCAGGGGCGCAGAGTTCACTTAGTGGCTCCGGAGGGCGGCCCGAGGTCAGTAGGTAGGAGTCGCACGGGGTTGGGTGTGAGTGTGACGTCAGAGGAAGTCTGATCACAGGGCAGTCAGTCTGGTGGTCTGGTGATGGAATTAGCTGCTTTCAAAGGAATGACCACCTAGTTCTTGGAAATGCCTGGATGCTGAATCACCACCACCACAAACAGTATCAGCATGCAGAGTATTGCATCCTGTCTCCCGTGAGCCACACCACAGCCCCGAGAGAGAGATGCTCATATCCCCCTTCATTAAACTCGACACCTGGGAGGGTCTGGAGCTCACCCGGACTTGCGGGACTGGCCCTCCACGCTCCCAGGGCAGCTGTCCTGCAGTCTGGGCTGCCCCCTGGGTGCACACGGGCGCTTCAGAGGGACCATTTCTGTTGTAGAGGTGGGACGGGGTGCGGAACACACCAGGCAAAGTAGTAGAGAATCGAGGGGCTAAGATGCCAACAGCCGGGGAGAATAAGGGGTCTCTCCAGAGGGAGACCCATGTGGACGACTGTGGTTAGCCTTGCCCGGGGCGTCTGAAGGGGCCACCTGAAGACCGAAGCTGTGGCCCTGAACTCCAAGGAGTTAGCAGGGGAGTTGCGGCCACCGCTGAATGGCTGCAGGGAAGAAAGGGCGTATTTGGTAAGGCAATGGTCCTTGACAGCCGGCACGCCCTTCCCAAGCGTAATTCCTCTCACTGGGGGCTGAGCTGGGTGCCTCGGGCCTCTGGTGTGGTCGGGGTGGGTCCAGCCTGCTGGCCTGGCCAGGCGAGTCATGAGCACTGGGCACCCGTCTGTGATGAGGCCCAAGCGGGGTCTGGAGAGCGTCTTTCAAATCATCCAGGTCCAAAGCTGCAGGGCAGCCAGCTGCTTCCTGCCAGGTCTGAGGCAAGAGCAGCCTTCCCAGCTCCCCCCAGATCTTGGTTTTGGCAAGAAAAATATTCCTGAACTTGAGACAGAAAAATAATTCTCATCTCTTTGGCTGCTGCGGCCTCAGCCTTCTTCACAGGCACGTCTGCAGATTGCCTCCTTCCCGTGCCGAGCGCCCGGCTGTCTCGGGAAGATAGCTTGCCCGGGGGCCAGGGCGCCCTCAGTTTCATTAGAGAGACAAATGCGATGTCCCTCGGTGTGAGCCAGCTGCGTTTCTGGTTCACAGCAGCCAGGGCTGGCAGTGACGTATCCGTGTCACTGAGCGTGGCCTGGAGCTTTGTAAATAGTGATCTCGTGACTTTGGGGGACCCAAGAAATGCATCACGGGCTATACTTTTCCAATCCAAGGGAATCCGAAAGATGTTTCTCCTGCTCACCTGAAACAAGACTATTTTATTTAATTCTATTGATTTGCTGTTGACGGCCTCGCCCTTTTCGGGTGGACAGTTGGACACGTCCCAGCTTCCCTGCAGTGATAACATGTGACACCTTCGGGAGGAATGAGCGTCCTTCCACTTGGTGCCACAGGAAGGGACGTGGCTCGCGGGGCTGGTCGCTGTCCCCGGGGAGTGGAGAGCTCTCTCCTCAGTGGGGCAGGCTGGCATAGCCACGTGGAGGCACCGGCAAGTGTGCTGACACGCACGGGTTGCACAGGCGCTGAGATTTAAGTCGTGTGCCCTCTGTTCTGTGCTTGTGAACATCCTCTGGCCTGATGTGATGGTCCGTGGTGACTTGGGGCTCTGAGGCTGGTGGCTCCTCCGCGACCCTTCCACCTGCTGCTTGTCACAGAGGGACCTGTGTCGCTGGTCTGCTGTGCTCTTCAGTGGCGATGCAGCGTGGGCAGGGCTCATGCAGAAGGAAGGGCCACGCCAGGTCCACGAGCTGCGTGGCTCCCTCTTGAAACAGTGACCACAGCCAGTAAAACATACTGATGGTCCCTAGTGAGAGTCTCTCCCCTAACATTCCCCTCGTGGTAGACCCATTACGTCGTCTGCTGTTTTAATTTACCTGCATTTGCTGAAAGGGTGCAGCGAGCATGGGTTCCCTGGCCCCCTCTGTGAACTTGACCCACGTGACCTCTGCCATCTCACCGGCCCCCGACAGAGAAGTGGGAGGACACACAGCACCAGGTATGTGTGGTCAGGCTTCGGCCCTTCAGCTCTGCTCTTGGAGCCGAACGGAAAGGGCAGCCCAGGGCTGCAGGCCCCTGACCTCATGTCCCCCACACAGCGTGTTGCGGTTCCCACACGGATGCTTTGAATCTCGTCCTGTAAAATCCTGTAAGCTCAGCAATAGAAGAGCTGATGTGGGACGTTATCCCCGGGGCCTCAGTGGTTCCTGTTTATTGGGTTACTTTCTGAGGACATTTGTCTGCGGGGTCTGCTGCACTTTGGGACTGAGATGCTTCCCTTGGAGTGACCCCTCCACCATCTGTGCTGCTGTGCTCATCCGACATCCACCTTCTGTTGTCCAAGCCCTCCCGCTGCCCCAGGGGTCTGCTGGCATGCCCTACATTCCAGAGCCTCCAGGACTTGCCTGGCGGTGTTTCAGAAAGAGTGAGTACTACGGGGGCGGGGAGGGGGGGTGTTAATGCATCGAGGCGATGCGCCACCGCATTCCCCGCCTGCGTTTCGTTCATCCACTTCACTCCCTACCATGTCAACACTGGTGGTTTTTCCTGATTGGCTTATGTTTATTAAAAATGTTCTTTTTTAAAGAAAAAAGTTAAAATTGAATGAATGTTGAGTAAACCCTATCAAACACTGTACTACATTAGAGTCTATCATTAGGAAGCTCTTGGTGCTAGCTACATTTGTTACCTGAAAATTTTGTTAATTTTCTATAGTTCTGGTTTTTAAAAGCAATATAAAGGCAACACAGGCGGTTGCTTTAGGCTTGTACTACGGGACAAAGTATCATGTGCCCAGCATGTGACTTAGGTATTCCTAATTTTCTTCTCCCATTTTCCCTAAGCTTCCAAAGTACGAGATCCCGGGTTAGATTAGGGGGATATTTGGCTAATTTACCAGTGACTGGGCAGCTCTTCGATTCTAAGATGTACTTTACCATCTCTTGTTTTTCTTTAATGGTTTACAAAGCCAAGGTGGGTTTTAGAAGACTCAGGATTCAAAGTTCCTTGTTTGGTCCTTTGGGAGACAGAAGCTCAGAGTTCTCATTCGCATTGTCTCAAAAAGCGGGTGCGGCCAGAGAGGTCCTGTTTCCGCCCCACTCCCACCCCTACCCCCAGAGGGTTTTTATTCAAGGTCTCTCTCCTATTAGTAGTGGTGGTTCAAACTATGACTCGGTGTTTGACAATTTTTTTGTGAATAATTATTTTATCAATGTTTTAAAACTGAGTGAAGAGACACATTTCTAACGACTCAGTGGCAAATATATTTAAGTTTTCTGTCAAATGGAGCTGTTCTCTCCAATCCTTTCAGGGAAGGGCTGAGAGTGCAGACACGCAGACGGGGCCTGCCAGGTAAGCCGCTAGAGAGACAGGCGCGATGGCCGAGTCCACAACATACAAAGAATTTTATTTATGCAATACAGACCTTTTCTCCAGTATTTTTCACGGAAACCCACACAGCCATCTACTAGAAAAGTAGAATTACACAACAGCAAAATGACATTGTTTCTCAGTACAAATTGCTCATCAAAAGGGAGGGCAGCTAGTTTAACAACAAACGGGAGGTAAAACAGGTGTCCTTCACCGCAGCACCTGGTAGCCTCTGTTCTCAGACCCCGGGGCGGGGCGGGGCTGACGAGGGAGCTGTCTCAGTGCGTGCGCAAACCTCAGGGGTGAGCTTTTTGGTATTTGCAACGTAAAGAAAAACAAATGTGAGCCCAAGACCATTTCCATCATTTCACTCTGATGTGCTATGAAAAGGGGACAAATCAGGAAAACGCTGTAAATATTTCACACTTGCTGTAACATTAGCTCTTTTATGTTAACCACACAATAAAATAGCTTCCCTCAAAACCGTAATTTTCTAGGTCTAAAACATGCTTGAAGAAGAATAGATAGAAATAATTCACTGAAATGTTTTAAATTACATTTATCATAATTTAAACTTTACTATTTAAATCCCAGAAAGTTCAGTGCTTAAGAAGCACAATTGTTTGGAAAAACACAGGACCCAAAGTACAGCAGAAAATCCCCCGTCTCAGGATTATAACCCACTTTCCGACGATTAAAGTCATTTCTCGCTCAAGATTACAGATAAGTGGGAAGTATTTTTCATAACGTAGCTGGAAGAGGTGGTTTTACTCACTCCACTGTATATTTCCATAATTGGTGAAAATAGACTTCTCATTATGACTAAAAATAGAGATTTTTTTAAAACTACAGAACCCAGCAGCCAGTTTTCTGCTTTGCTATAATACCTCCCCCCCCAAAGTCAAGCAAAGTCTACAAAAATAGCAATTAACTTTAAAAAATATCTTGCTCCTGAGAGCAAATTTAAGTTACATTCAGAAGTGAGAGCTATCGCTAAGGGTGCTCAGGGCACTCCCCCTGCGGAGGCGGCCGCTGCCCGGGATCACCATCAGTAGCGGGTCTGGTACTCGTGATGCCAGCGGTTGAAGTCGTTGTAGAACACGACGATGCTTCCGGAGGCCATGCCGGAGATGATGCACCTGGGAGGGGCAGAGAGAGGGCGGGGCTTATCCACCTGTCTTTCTACAGGCGCCTGTTACTAAAGAACCAACTGCGCCCCCCAGGTCTGTGCGGTGAACAGGGAAGGCGTCGGTCAGAGCGCCGTGTGTGCCAGCGAAGTGTGGCTCTTGGTGGCTGTGGCCCTGCTGTGCAGCAAGGATCCCAGCCACCTTCCTGTGCAAACGCAGCCCTGGTGTGCGGCGTGAGTCAGTAACAACCTGGTGGGCTGGGCCCTCGAGTCGGCTTCAGAGTCCAAGGAACGGGGTCCAGTCTGTCACTGCTGGCGGGGGGTGGGAGGCTGTGGCGGGCATCACTGACAGGCAGAGAATCAGTGAGGAGGGCTATGTTGACCACAGCTGGGCAGGGTCTCTGGGGAGCTCAGTTCAGTCCCTTGTACCCTGAGCAGGGCCCAGTCCTCACAGCACAATGACTCACTGGGGTGACCGCTGCGGATGGGGCCGCTGCCTGCTGTCCTGTACCTGAGCGGGCAGTGCGGGCCTCTCGGGCCACAGCCTGTTCTCTTAGATGGTCTCTGGCTGAGTCCTCAGTGGTGCTGTCAACACCCTTCCTAATACCTCAGACCAAAGTGAGGAACTGAAATGTGTCACCACACACAAGAGACAAAAGCTCTAAGACACAGAGAGCAAATACACAGTAAAAGGGCAACAGATTAAATACCCCAGTCAAAAGGCAGACGCTGGCAGAATGGGTAAAAATCATGACCAAGGGTATACTGTCCACAGGAGACTCACGTTAGTGCTGAGGACACAGGCCGAGGGACAAAGGGCGGCGAGCGACATTCCCTGCGGACAGTCCGGGAAGGAGGGCTGGGTGGCCGCACTGGTGTCAGACTGAACAGGCCGTAAGTCAGAAGCCGAGACGACAGACCAGGACACTGGGTATGGATGGAAGCTCAATCGTGGAGACGCTGCATCAGCGTTCTCCATGCAAGCACGGTGGGGACGGCTGTGGAGCCTGTGCGTGTCCTTAATGCCACAGGACTGTAGCCCAACAAATGGCTCCAGTGGTAAATTTTGCTACCATGCAAAAAATGAGGGACTAGATATCAAGAGGAACTGAGGCACCAGATAAAAAGGACCACCCCAAATTTCCTACTCAGGAGGATTCGGGAAATTAGCCCCGTCTCTCAGTGGAATCTGCATGAACAGGGATACGGGCATTCTATTTAAGCGCTTAAAATGTCGCTAAGAACTACAAAGAGCTTAGTGGCAACGTCACTGGAGCCCTTGTCCCCCCTGTCTTGTCTAACCCGGAGAACTCGGCCTTTGTCCGCGGTGGCCGGGTCCCAGCGAGAAAACCACACTTGGCAACAAGTGTCCTGGAAACCCCAGCAGTCCTTGGCTTCCTCACTGCACAGGTGACCCCCACCCCCTCAAGTGTCCCCTGCCGTTTGTGTCACCACCCTCTGTGGCCCGCCAGTCCCATGTACCTCTGGTCGTAGGACAGGGCCATGGCCCGGATCCCAGCGTCGCAGCCTGGGTAGGCGAAGAGCTGCTTGAGGCCCGACACCTGCCAGACCACGGCCACGCCGCCGTCCCCTCCGGTGAGCAGGTACTGCCCGTCCCGGCTCAGCTGCATGGCCTGCGAGGAGAGAAAGCGACGGCCTGGTGAGAGGGGGCTCTCGGGGAGTTTCGGCCAAGTTTGAGGACTTCCTACTCGAGCAGCTGCTGCAGTGCAGGTGGCGGGGGTGTTCCTGAGTGTTTAGGAAATCAGGAGTCATGGGAAATTTTGCCTTTTTTTCAAACTCAGGCTGTGTTTTGTGGCCTGGAGCCTCCTAGCACCTCCGCAGCTGTCCTGGGGACAGGCGAAGCACTTTGTGCCCCGGCTGGCCTCCTATCCCCGGGAAACCCTGCTGCCCTCCCTCCGGGCGGTGGGGCACAGCACTAGCCCCCTCGCTAGGCCTGCGGGGGTCCTGCCGCTTGAGAGCCCCGCCTTCCTGGGTAAGGACTCCCCAGGTTTAGGCATGTTCTTCTTGCCCAGGACTGACCGCTGCCCAAAGGACAGACAAGGGACTTGTTCTTCTGTCCTGTAAAATGGGCCAGTGGCAGACCAGTGCCTGTTTTTATGATTTCCTACATTTTTTAATGCTTGAAAAAGATATTTCATGACAGTAAAAATTATATAAATTCTAGATTTCAGAGCCTATATACAAGAGTCCTGGAACAGAGCCACCCTGCTCATTTACAGCGACTCCCACACACTTACGACAGAACAGAGCCTGTGGGGCCAAACAGTCCCCATTCACCCCTTACAGAGACCATGTGCCCACCCCTGCCCCACCAGCTGACCCTAACAGCCTTCCCCTCCATAGCTTTGCCTGGTTCAGCGAGGGGACATGGAAAAGCTACTGCAAACATCTGTGATCTTCTGTCCACTGTGGGAACACAGACTGTGCTAGCAAGCCAGAGACTAACTCTAACTTCTGATAAAGTACGTACACTTCAGAGTTTTAGTATGGTTGCCTTAAGTCTTCAATCTACCTTTTGACAAACTTTTTTAAGTCACAGAGAAGTAAAGATTGTGCCATAGCCATTCAAATCACATAAATGCCAACTTTTAGTGGTTGCTTAAACATAACTTACTGTCAAGAATACACACACGCACACAAAAAACTAGGAAATAAAAACCCACGTGTGGAAGACAGTTGCATATGAGAAGGATTCTCTAAATCTAAACCAAATGTAAACAGGATTTTCAATCTAACTACTAATCCATAGCCTCACCCTCCCTTCGTTTGACAGATGGCGATCTCCAGGGGTGTCTGGGAACGGCAAGGACGACTGGGACCGATAATTATTTGCTGCATTTACCAAGTTTCGCTGATGAAAATCCATTAACCTTCTGGTTGTGGTTCGCTTGCGCTTTGTACTTTAGGCTTTTTACCGGGTAAGGGCCATATTAAATCAAAACCATTCATCTTTAACTCTGTTTCAGTGGACTCTACCCCTAGTTCTGTTTGGAATTACATTAAACCTGGATTTTTAGGACTCTACTTTTATCAGCCTCCAAACTATCTGAATAGGGCAGATGCCTGCCAAAGTGAAAAAGCATTTTCTCGGCCTCTCTCCTGAAGGCCTTGTCACATTCCCCCAAAGGCAGGAGCCAGGGCATCATTGCCAGAGCAGCAGTCCCTCCTCCAGCCAAACCTCCCTCCCAGAGACATGATGGCCGCACTGGGCGGGTGGGCTGAGATGAGCGATCTCCAGATGCCCTCGGGGCCAAGGTCCCCGCTCCCTCTGACTCCCCAGTGCCGCTGCTCTGCAGGGCGTGGGGCTCTCAGAGGACCCAGTGCTGCGGGGAGGCCCTTGTCAGGCTGCACAGTAAGGAAGGCTTCCCCAGCAGTGGGCCCTGCAGGCTGGGGCCTCTTCTCCCCACTCACCCCCAGCTCCCTTACCCCCTCTCTCCTCATTCCCCTCCCCATTCTCCCTGCCAGGCAAGCTCACTCATCACACAGGCCACCACATCCTAGTTAGTGTGACAAGTACAATGGTGTCGGGGAGAAAGCAATGGACTGTTTAAGCCTAAAACCCTGAGGGAAATATTAGAGGGAAAACAGCGCTGGGACGAGGGGGACACGGTGTGCACGCGCAGCCTACAGCCAGCCTCCAACTGCGGCCTGTCCCCGAGCCCGTGGTGCTGGCATGCCACAGAAATTGTTTTAGCCAGAGAGGGATTTCAAATTATTTTGCAGATTTATTAGCACAGCTGACAATATAATCGCAACTCAAAGTGACAGATGATCAACATTATTATTCTAAAGAGGGAAGGAAAGCCCTCCGATGTGTACTTGGTTTAAATGACGTGTTACGGGAGGAAGGGAGAAACCAGCAGAGCCTGGGTGTCTCTGGGCACACCCGAGGGGCGGGCCCTGCACTGAGGAATGGCTCCTGGGAGAGGAAGCAGCAAGGGCCTGGGACAGCATCATGTCATCTACATTGAGGGTTTTTGTTTCGGCCCTGTTTTTACCTGAGAGAAGGAGGTGACTGGACTAGACCTGGGAGAACTTTTGCCATCTGAGTCACCCAGGGTCAGAAATAGCCAGTGCTAAAACACCCAGGCTCACTGGAAGCTGTTCCTAGGGGGCGGAGGCCTCAGCGACCCAGCCTCGCCCCAGAACCACAGAGGCAGCAGAGTACACTGCCCCCACCAAGGGGGACCAGGAAGACACCTCTCCAGAGGGCAGCACTCACTCCCTGCTTCAGCCCAATGCTTACACAGCCCAGAAGGCCCACAGCACTACCGTTTCTTGCACAGCAAAATGGAAAATCGGCCTGATTCATACTGAACGTGAATACTGATTCATACTGCCCGACTCTCTTACCTGGGCAGGTTTGGGTCTTCTCATCCACGGAGAAGTCAAGCCTGAAACCCGATGCTAATCCCGAATAGTCCTAACCTCTCCCACTCCCACCCTTAGCCTAGAGAGAGGGGACAGTCACAGGTGTCCTCTGCTTCATTCATTTAGATTTCATAATCAGAAAACGACGACCTGCAGTTAACTTCAGAAACAAAAAATGAGCCGTGCCCTTGGAAGCTGCCCAGAACGGCTTCAAGTGACCTTGGGCAGCCTCTCCTGCAGAAGGCTCATCACAGTGGGCTTCACGGCGGCCCTGGACCCAGAGGTCCCGGCTGAGCAGTGCGGGCCGCCCCACTGGACACACCGGGCTCTGGGGGGCACATGAGCCGTGTCTGACTGCCACCTGATTTCTCTCTCTTGGCATGGAAAAGAATCTCAGCGACACGACCGAGGTTTCTTTAAGGACCCTTCTGCTCCCTCACTTGGAGGTAAATACTCAGAAAAGTGTGCAAGGCACTCACCCTTATGTTATCATCTGTTGCCACAGTGGCTTGGAGTTTCCCGTTTACGCTGAAGGTACAAAAGAAACCGGTTTCGTAGAATATGACGCAGTGACCCTCTCTTGAAGCCTGAATGAGTTTTGGTTTCAGGCAGTTTTCAGGACCCTCCAAAGTCCTTAACAAGTCTCCATTCATGGAATGTATGAGACATGGTCCTTCTGAAGAGAGAGGAGAAACAAAAGCAAAATTCATTTTCTACATGGAAACAGAAACATGTGATCTGAGTCGTGAGCACGGATCAAAGTGTGTAACAGAACCACGTCACCGATAGAGAAAGTCGTTCTGCAACTTCTCCCCTGCGTGCTGGCCAGCCCTCACCTTTCACTTGGGAGAGGGAAAAGCTGAGTCTTACACGTTCAAGTTCATTTCCCCTTAAGAGATAGGAAGTTACTCTATGGAAGTTACTATGCCAAGAGATGATCAAAAACTGGGATTTTAGAAAGGAACAGGGCAAATGTCAGATCCAAGAGGACCTTCCAGGAAGGCTGGGCTGCCGTCGGGCCCACTCCTACTTGCCAGGGTCCGGGTGCACTGGGCCTATGTGGGGACAACTCACAGGGTGGCCTCTGAAGGCCTCCACATTCGCCCACACCCCACCCTGCTCACTACTCTGCCATGAGAAGGTCCTTGATGTCACCTTCTCACTGTCCCCTCAAAGATGAAATCACTTAGGGATCCTTTGCCACTTTTTGGCAACTCAGTCCACGGCTCCCCAGGCGGACCCCCGCTGAGATGCTGGAGGGAGACTGGGGAAGAGCCCACTCGTATCAGAGCTCTGCATTTCCATCGAGTGTGTGCTGCACGCAAAACAGAGGAGCCGGTAACCCAAACTACCTGTGTGGTGAGCGGGTCGGACGGGGTGGGGGTGACTGGAATACTGCCTGACTGCCCTCCAGGCTGTCACTTGTGGCCCCCGATGCCCCAACCTGGTCCCCAGAGAACTACTAAAAGCATGCCCTTCTAAAAGAAGGCCCTCCGTGGTTTCTTGACCACTGACGGAACAGATGAGGTTTTTAGGTCTCAAACACAGGCGGCCTGGGCTTCATGCAGCACGTGACTATCGGGTGTCACTGTTTAAGTAACACCAGTCCTTCAACACCACAGCTCACATCTTTGTCACCCCCAGAACTGCGTGCAGCCCATGCTTCGTGGCTCGCTCTTCGGTCCACAGACGGCTGTGTGAGTAACAACGTGCGTTGTAGCTGGTGGCCAACCAGGCACAGCACTGCTCAGAGCCTGTCTGGGAGTCAGGCAGTGGTCACTGTGAGCACTTCTCGGTTCATTCACAGCACAGCGATCGCTGCACAGCCTCCTGGTTTCCTGAGACACACCCTGTGACATCTTACAGTCACAGCTCATCTTCGGAGCGGCCAGCCACCATAGAGGAAACGCAGCAGGGAAATGCAGGGAGACACCCCGGACAGTGAGGCTCACAGGGAACAGGATGGGGTCGTAGAGAAGTTGGAGGGCCTCTGCGGCCAGAGGAGGGTGGCGGGGCTGAGCTTCCTGACTGAATGAGGACAATGCTTGTAACGAGAAGGACAACGTCCCAGACAGAGTGACGCCTGCAGAACCCTCTCCTCTCAGGGAACCCCAGAGGATAGCAAGTGTCCTTGCAAGGCCAGAAGATACGCATTTGGAGGCAGATCTGCAGGAATGTGACTGCTGGTGGGGGGAGGGAGAGGGTGCCCAGGCGCTCAGAGATGGCGGCAAGCGCAGCTCAGAGTAGGCTGGGAAGCTTCTGTGGAGAGAGGAGCACTCGAGTTCTCGGGGCTTCTAACGTTGGACGTTGCACTAAGTAAAAGTGAGCTTTACTATTCATGTCCATGTGTGTGCATGTGTATGTGTACATATGTGTGTGTGTGTGTAGGAAATTTTTAGTGTGTTGACAAAAATTTTCAAAGGCCGTTTACCAATCGTGAACTTTTCCGTGGATTCTTAGACTCACTTTGCACAGTTTTAGCACGCAGTCACGTTGGGGACCCCACGTGCCGTGCAAGCTAGGGGCAGCTGGCAACATGACCGGTTCACTCTCCGCCTCTAACGGGTATCGCACACAGTCCAGAGCTCACGTTTGCTCACGGTGTACGAGCTTCCGGGTGTAGGAAGGCAAAAATTCCAGTTAGTAGAGAATTTGTCTATCATTATTACTACTTCCTTGTTTTGACTACCTAAATTCTTAAGTACAATCCTTTGAACATTTAGTAAGTCTCATTACCTCGATTATTACAGTTCAAAACGCAGATAAAGTGGCTCAGATACTATGAGTCCCCACAAGACAAGCCTAACAGGCGTGAGATGACAGTAGTCTTCCGTGTATTTGGACGTCAGCTGGGAACAGGAACAGGGAATGCACACACCGTGACACTGGACTAACCAAAGGAACGGACCCAGCTCGTCCCAGGTCAGATCCTGATTTGCCACGTGTGCTTTAAGGAAAGCCTGCATAGTGTTTCTGGCCTACATATGTGACGATCCCACTGGGACAGATGTCCAGGCAGACCAGCTGAAGCAGCTTTCCCTCCACGCCCAGTGCCATCCTGGCTCCTGCCCTGGCTGAAGACACAGCAGTTAGAACAGATGCGGTCAGGACTCTCCGTTCCGGTAAGAGGTGGCAGCCAGCCCAGCCCCAGTCCGGGGGAACGAGCAAGTGTACAGAGGTGTTCCTCGCTGCCGCCGCCCTCCCGAGCGCAGTGCTGCGAAACAGAACCATCGGTGCTGTCCAGTGCGGAATCTACTGGTCGTGAGTGAACAGGGACTGCCTGAACCCAGCTGGTGCTGCCACAGACTTACCTGTAGAACCGCTTAACACCAGGCCGAGCTCGGCGCAGACGGCCGCACAAGTGATCTCATAGTCGTGGCCTGTCAAAATGGCCCGAGGCGTGGTGGTCCCGCCTTTAGAAAAAGCACACAGAAAGGACAAATTAATTCCAGCTCATGCAGGGATTACCTCCTCTACTCAAATAACCAGCAACTTGTTCCTAGTTCCCATGTCTTAATCTTTCACTTATAATTTGGGAATTTGTCCAAAAACCCTATTTTAGAACAAGAGCCAAACAGTATGTCATAGTTCGAGGACCACATGTTTGCTAATTTTTTAATCATTAATTATCAAGCAATGGTTGAAACCTTGGTGTACAGTAAATCAGAAACGGGCATTATCAAATGCCTCACATGCTTTCCCCAAACGAGCCCTTGCTGGGCTATTTATGGAGGGGGGACTGTGAAAGTCGGACCAAGGCTTGAGCTGCATTCCAAAGGGCAGCAGCAGCTGCCAGGGCCTCCTCACCCCGCCCTGCGTGGGCCGCAGCGAAGCAGTCTGATGCGGGTTCATGATGACTCCAAGCAGCTCCTCTCTGAAACATCTATCACCCTCGCTGGGCTTATGTGCTTTCCTGATACGTAAATCTCAGAGAGCGCATTTCTCTATGATTCAGTCAAAGAACAAAGGGGGAAAAACCTCTTATGTGTTACTCTGCTGACAGTGCTTGAAAATCGGGGGTGGGGTGCAGAGGGCCAAGGAGGACCGCCCAGGGGATGGGCGCTGTTGCGGCGCCCTGCACAGGTGGCAGGGGCCATCCTGTACCTCGGCCCACACCAAAGAGGAAACTGGCTGGAGGAAACCCACACAGGGACTGTCCCTGCATGGGAAAAGGAAATGCTGATGGGCCGCGTTTGTGGCCTGAGGCGTGCCGACCCCCTAGGAGAAACGGAATTCCACGTTCGAGCTGAAGGATGCTGTTTTAACATTAACCGAGTCCTCTACTTTTATGTGAGTCACTAAGGACCAAGACAGAAAGAGCCTTTGTAAATGGGACTGGGGAGCAGGACTGTTAGCGTCCCGAGAGTCCCTGGATGTGGACCTGTGTTGCAGCGCTACTGACACGTGGGGCCCCGTGCGATCCGGATGGGGCTGGTGTGCTGGAAAGTGGGTCACTGCCTTCTGCGGGAAAGAGTGATGTGCCGCCCTGACCCCAGGCACTTGGCTGTCCTTGGGACAGTCGTGCACTGAGGAGAGAGATCTGGTAGGTCAGTGAAAATCCAGCAAAAAACTTCATCCTTGGAAAGGCCAAAAAATTAACTCCAAAGCAGTGGTTTTCTCGTGGGGTGGTCAATAGGTTCTCTGAAATTTCCTGCAAAATATATGTGCATGCCCATGGGCTGGGGGAGGTAAGGCAAACAGGTCTTGTGGAATTCACAGAGATCCACGACCAAAAGCAGGTGGGTGCCTCTGCAATGCAGACACCTCCCAGGGAGCCTGTGGCTCCTTCCCGCCCAGGCACCACACACGGTGACCACAGGGTGTTTACGAGGGCCTACCGTTACAGCTGCGTCCGCAGCGTCCACTGGGGCTTTAGGGTCAGTAGTACTTGGGGGTGAGATTTAAGTAGGAGGCCAGCACGTCCAACTCTGCACCACACCAGCTGCGCTGCACACTGAGAGACCCAGGGGCTGGTCCGTGTGCTCTGCGACAAGCAGAGACCTCAAAAGACCCATGGAAAGGCCATGGGATGGGGCATAAGGTTGGTTTAATTTCATTCCAAGTCTAAAAACTTCTTTGGGGAGGTTTTACCCCAATTACAAAGTTTTACTTGACATTTTCCAAACACAAAAAAGTTGTCACAAGGGCAACTTTTTTTCCTCAAAAGAATATAAATTCAGGGAAATTTTTAAGAAAAGAAAATACACAACTGGACTTCCAACCGAGATGGAGGTATAGGTGGAAACACTGTACATCCTTGCACAACCAAATTTAAGGACAACAAAGATTTAGAAACAAAAACACAACCAGAACAGAGAGAAAATTGAACTGTACTGAAGTGCAACAACAACGAACCATTCATCCAGACCGGTAAGAGGGGTGGAGTCAGTGGCGGTGGTAAGGGGTCCTGGAAGGAGGAGGCGGTGATTGGTGACCCCAGTAAGGCTTGCAAGGCGGCTGGCTGACCGTGGACAGACATTATTGCGCAGATAAACCAGGCAGGTTTAAAAACGATCAGTGAGACAGACTGTGCAACCCAGGGCCCCAGCAATGAGAAATAAAGCCTGAAAGCACCAATAGGCAAACCTTTCGGGGGTTGAGGTGCCAGGAGAGGTGCCCAGCTTCACAGGAAAGTTTGCTGGAGAGACCCACAGACTCCTGGAATGTACACAAGCCCACACGCCCGGGAACCAGCATCAGAAGGGCCCAATTTGCTTGTGGAAAGTGGCAGAGGGTACCAAAATCAGAGAGAGTGCCCAACAAATGCTATCGCTCCCTCTCTGACCCCACCCAGTCACAACCCAGCAACTGGGTTTACCCGTCCTGGTGAACACCTAAGCCTACACCCCTCATACCTAACAGACACGACAACCAAAACATTATGGCTCAAGCAGAAGAACATTTCAAAGCCCCAGAGCCAATACTTCTAAGTGAAAAAGAGATAGCCAACCTATTAGATGCACAGTTCAAAGCACTAGTGATCAGGATGCTCACAGAACTGGTTGATTTTAGTCACAAATTAGATGAAGAAATGAAGGAAAATGCACAGGGAACCAATAGTTACGGAAAGAAAACTGGGACTCAAATCAAAGAAGTGGACTAGAAGGAAGAAACGACCAAACAGAAAAGAATGAAGAAACAAGAATTCAAAAAAAATGAGAAGAGGCTTAGGAACCTCCAGGACATCTTTAAACGTTCCAATATCTGAATTATAGGGGTACCAGAAGGGGAAGAGAAAGAGCAACAAGTGGGAAACTTATTTGAACAAATAATAAAGGAGAACTTCCCCAATCTGGCAAAGGAAATAGACTTCCAGGAAGTCCAGGAAGCTCAGAGAGTCCCAAAGAAGGTGGGCCCAAGAAGGAACACACCAAGGCACATCATAATTACATTAGCCAAGATTAAAATGAAGGAGAGAATTCTAGAAGCAGCCAGAGATACGGGGAGTCACCTACAAAGGAGTTCCCATCAGACTGTCAGCAGATTTCTCAAAAGAGACCTTGCAGGCAAGAAGGGGCTGGAAAGAAGTATTCCAAGTCATGAAATCCAAACACCTACATCCAAGATTGCTCTATGCAGCAAAGCTTTCATTTAGAATGGAAGGTCAGATAAAGTGCTTCTCAGACAAGGTCAAATTCAAGGAGTTCATCATCACCAAGCCCTCATTATATGATATGTTAAAGGGACTTATGTAAGAAGAAGAAGATAAAAAAAGGAACAGTGAAAGGACATCAAACTCACAGTTATTAACAACCACACCTAAAACAAAAGCAAACTAAGAGGACAGCTGGATCAGGAGCGGAACCACAGAAATGGAGATCACATGGAGGGTTAGCAACAGGGGAGTGGGAGGAGGAGAAGGGGGAGAAGGTACAGAGAATAAGTAGCATAGATGGTAGGTAGAAAATGGATGGGGGGAGAGCAAGAATAGTACGGGACATATAGAAGCTAAAGAATGTGTGACACATGGACATGAACTAAAGGGGAGAATGTGAGGGAGGGTGCAGGGTGGAGGGGAATGAGGGGGGAAATGGGACAAGTGTAATGGCATAATCAATAAAGTATATTAAAAATACACAAGTCAATCTGAACTACTTAATCTTCTGTTAGAGCTAAGACTTGTGACTGAGAAGTTGATGTTCTGTGTTTTAAAAGTTCCAGTACTTTACCCTCTGTCTTTCATACAGAATCATACAGGTTTCTCTCTTTCCCAAGATCCTCTACATTCCACATAAGTACCTACCATATTATTTTTGAAATTAATGCCTAATTATATTGGCAACTTAAATCAAGAATTAAAATCATTAAGATCTAAGGCATACATTGTCAGTGACTGTTCCTTTTCTGTTTTCAGAGGTTGCTGTTTTAGGGGGTGAGCGGGTGAGATCTGTGTTTTCATTTGAAGTGTCTTGGAATTCCTCAGTGGCGAAGGGAGGTCTGAAGACCAGCGGAGGCCGACCGAGCTCGGCCTGAGCACAGGCCCAAGTGCAGACTGGCGGGTGGGGGCTGGCGGCGGGCACAGAGGACGCGGTCACCGAAGCATGCCAGCGCTCACTCTTTGTTTCCTGGATCTAAGAGTATTTTCTCAGGAGTGTGGGGAGGAAGTGAGAAGGCCGCTGTCAACTGTATTTCTTTAATGTAAAGAGCTGAAATACTGAGAATTTCCTGTGACTATACAGTCGGAGTTTAGAAAGCTTCACTGATCGACCCCATAAAGTGGGTCAAGGTATAAGCATTCCTTTTTGCAAACTCATAATTAAAATTTTAGTATATATGCTTTACTTGCCAAATACTAGTTTCCAATTATCCACACTATACCAATCATTTTTCCCTCCACAAATCAGAAGACACGCACACACTAGTAATTTCAAAACTGAAAAAAAGATTTTTCTTTTCCTAGGGCCCAATCTCCAAATAAAGAACTGTTCAATGCTAGGACTCTGGCTTCAAAGTTTGGCAAAATGTTCCCTAACCCAGGAAGCAGGTCAGACAGTTCAGGAAATACAGGGGGTTGGGGGAGAAGGAAAAGAAAAACAACAAATTAAAAGCATAAGGGTAGACTTATAATCATTGGGTTCTTCTCGGGTAACTGGTTTCACAAACACTGACTGGATTTCCAGTAAAAAGACTGTGCTGCTTAACTTCCCTCCCTTTAGGAAATGCACATTATGGCCCTTAAAAGCCCACGTACAACCAACTCTATGAGGAGAAATGTCACTTCCTCTAAGAAAAGCTGTTTCCTGTCCTGCTTTAAGACTGACCTTTGTATTCCCTGTGATCTGCTGTGTGGGCGGAAGGAGTGGTCTTTTTATTTTCTCATTAAAAAAAATCTGGTCAAAATAAATACTTGTTGGATCTTTACAAATGCCAAGAGACCAAATATTTTAAATATTAATATTTCACCATAGCCAATAGAATTACATGGCACGGGATTAAAACCCAACAAGTCCAAACTACGTTTGACAGCTCTTTCTGGGACTACTGCTGTGGGCAGGGCTGTCATCAGAGGGAGAATGCAGGCTTCACGTGTGGCTACAGAATCCTCTGAAGTCATGGGGCTATGCAAACCCGATTCACAGAAAGGAAGAGGCAAACCTTTCCGCATGCAAAGCCTAGAAACACAGTTTGGGAAGCGCCTAACTCCTCTCTCTGCAGCGCTCACCTGGACCTGCCCCTCCCACCCACCCACCTGTCAGCACACGATGAATGCAGGGGGTGAGGGTGGGAATCAGCTCAAAAAAGACAGTGCTGGCCATGCGTTACTTTTTCAAGGACCCCCCAAAGCTATCAACATCTCTCACTGAAGTCTGAAACAAATAAATGATGGAGGGGGGTGGAGTCTTCTGGAAAATATCAAGCTAATTCTTTGATAAAAATCTGCAGTAGTTACTGGATATAGAAAGTCTCTACTTCCACCTTCTGAGATAGAGGCTCCACCTGAAGTCCGGTCCCAAAGCAGAACAGATTCCCTTGAGAACCACCTTCGAAAGTCTAAGTGCTTGAAAAACCATCATGGCTTCAATAACGCTGAGAAAAATTTATCTTGCTGCTAGTCTAAGGGGCTGCACTTCAACCTCATCTTAAAAAAAACAAGAAAGAAAAAGGATAGACTCGAGGCCTGCTTTGAATAGAAAAGCTGGCGCAATCACTTCAAAGGAACGGGCGCCTTTGTTGGCCAGGCAGTTTCCCACTACTGATGCAAATCCCAGCCAAAGGCTGAAAGGGATGCTCCGCGCATCCTTACAGACAGCCTCCAAGATGACGAACAAGTCGAAGGAGATTAAAGGCAGCCCAAATCCGCCACGGATACCCGCACACACCAGTTTTCACCCATGTGCTCTTCTCCGTGTGTGACACTGCGTGGCACCACTACCTGACACACACCGCCACATAGGCCCAGCCTGTGTGTAAGCCATGTGAGACCTCATAATGCCCTCTCAGCATTGACACTGGATCTGTGTTTAAAAATATTAGGTGAAATGTTTTATGGCATTAGGCAGAACAACAAATGTTTTTATTAAAGGTTCTTCTTGGGTGCCCTCACAGTACCAAGTGTATTTCTCTATCAGATGGGCTCTGAGCCACCTAAAGTTGTGCCTGAAAAGAAGAGCAAACACTAATCTCTTTGGTGTCCTGCTTATTAGCATCCAATGAGAAAAATATTTTGAAAGCTCTGTCTCCATTAAGGCAAAGGGGATGAATAATCCAGGTGAAAAGAGACCTGGTGCATGTTTTTGGCAAATCTCATTTTTAAAAAATGAATGTTCTTGGTGTTTCTGGCCTCATCTCCTCAGTCTTATGAAAATTAAATTACCTTGAAATGCATTGCAAAGTTCTCATTAGCCATTTAAATACGTTCTTAGCAGTGAGAGAATCCCTTCATCCATTCACCATTTTTAATGCCCCAATTGTAAAACAAAGTGCAGCTCAGCATTTCCTTATTCTGTTTTGTAGAAATGAAACTAGTTCTTCCAATACTTAGCGATTTTCAACCTTTTTTAAAATCTCATGGCACACCAAAAAATTTAGTTTTTGCCAATTAAACAAAAAATAGGTATACTTTTGATTCATTCACAATGAACAACTATTGTTGCATTGGTGGTTGTCACTTGTTTAAATTGGACAGTCTAAGGGAAAAGAGGTCAGTGCCCCTGACTGAAGTCAGGTACTGTTCAGTCGGTACCACGTGCTTAAAAAATTCCTGCAGTGCACTGGTTGAAAGTCGCTGGTTTAGAAGATTCCTGGGCCAGAAGCTAACATTTCCCATTTGTTTACTCATTTATTCCTATCGTCTTAATCCACTTAGTAACATTTATTGGGTATATATTATGTGCGATGCACTGTGGAATCAAGAAGGGGAGTGCCCTGGCTGGTGTAGCTCAGTGGATTGAGCGCAGGCCTGCGAACCACACAATCGCGGTTCGGTTCCCAGTCAGGGCACATGCCTGGGTTGCAGGCCAATTCCCAGTGGGGGGCTTGCGAGAGGCAACCATACATTGATGTTTCTCTCCTTCTCTCCTTTCCTTCCCCGCCAAAGAAAAATAAATAAAATCTTAAAAAAAAAAAGAAGGGGAGTAAAATATGGCCTAAGGGACTTGATTTTAAATGGTCATTGGGTCATGTTTTGTTGAACTCCCCATAAACCTGCAAAAAATATATAAATAATTATATATAACTATATATAATTACACATATATAAATTATATATATAACTATATACTAATTACATATATATGCATATATATAATTGGAAAGTTCCAAAAGGTATACTATTACAGTAAGTCCACACTATATTCTATAACTGAATTTGTAAACAAAATTAATATTTAACATCAATTAATAAAGTCCTCAAATGAAAACAACTGATATAATTTTCTACATTAGTAAAATCTAACACCAAAATATGAAATCTGGCTTTGTTAAAAAAATAGAGTACTCATTTTGAAAGAAAATATGTTAAAAGCCTAAATGCATAATTATTATATATAGGTTTTAAAAACTCTGTACATTACACACCAGGTAGATAGTTCTGTGCTGCACATGCCTTTTGTTCCACTGTCATTACATTTTGACTTGAGAGCATTCACTGGGGAAAAGATATCCTGTAAAAATGGAATACCCAGCTTTCTCACGTGGCTCACCATAATGATAAATCAAGAAAGAAAGAAACTTTTCTTAAGTGGAAATGAGGCTAGTTGTTAAATGTTTCTTAAACCTGTCCCATTCACATCCTAATTTTTCCTTTGTCTTAATTTTTATTGAATTTATTGGGGTGACATTAATAAAATTACAAGGACTGTCCAGAAAAAATCCAGTGATTGTTAATATGACTACAACAGCTTACATGGCTGGACGCCTGTGGATAGACCTCAGCATATACAGGTTTCACGACTACAATTCTCTAATATGTCACCCATATATTGTATCTCATGCTCACCACCCAAAGTCAAGTCTCCTTCTCTCACCACTTATCCCCTTCTACCCCTCCTATCCCCCCACCTTCCTTTCCCTCTGGCGATCACCATGCTGGTGTCTGCAACGATGTTCTTCCTTCATCTTTTGCACCCAGCCCCCAACCCCTTTTCCCTCCAACAGCTGTCAGTCTGTCCCTCTGTACTTCCTAATGTTTCAATGGGCAATATACACTATGACTTAATTATGCAAAGAGAGACTATCTGAAATTTGTTCTGCTCATTCTATCTCCAGCAACTCTTCCCCCTCCTCTCCATTCACCATGGTATCTTTGGTGAAAAAAGTGTTAATTTGGTTAAACATACAGACTACAGAAAAAAGCTATAGCTACATTAAGGGTATGGCAACCATCAGGTAGTAAATTTGGATAGTTTCCTCTGGTAAATAATATTAGAATTATTAATTCAAGACAATTAATTATTTAATTCTATTATTATTATAGAAATCAATTATAATTAATAATCTTGGTTTATAATCTTTTTCCTATGATATATGTAATTATATATAACATACATTATATACATTTTATATATATATATATATATATATATATATGTTTATGACAGTGGAATCATCCTCTAAGACTACATTAGAAAATGGGTTTGTATAAACATGCACCTATAACTGTATACATGAAGTATAACCCTTAGTGTGTAATAATGAAAAAATACAAAATCCTATCACAACATATACTTTCATAGGAATGCAGTATAACAAAATCACCTCCATACTGTCCTTTGTAGATACTGAGAGCTTTAGTGACGGGGTTGTGTCACATGGTGTCCCCCCGAGAGTCCAATCAAAGCAGGCTGAAAACACAGTGCAGCTCAGCGGTCGAGAACAGCGCTGCTGGCCTAGAGACCTGGGTTTGGACCCAGGCTCCGGCACCGCCTGCTCTGCGACCCGCCCCGGGCAAGTTCTCATAGTAAGAGTAGGATGCAGGAGCTTCGGGGTCTGGAGAGAAAGTAAAGGCATATCTATAATCCTTCTGCACCTCAGCTGTAAACCAAGGGCAACAGCAGCCACCACACGGGACTACGGTGAGGATTAAGGAGCCAGTGTGTGAAGTGCTTAGCATGGTGACTGGTGTGCGGGGAGCACCCTGGAAGCAGCCGCAGCAGCAGGGTGCACGTTTCTACCCTCTGCTGTATAAGATGTACAATATGAGGTACATCTGCACAAAACTGTCTGCTGTAGACACTCCTTTCAGCAAAAGCATTGTATCTAATTCTGTGCTGCATAACACTAATCACAGATGGTTGTTGTGGTTGTTTTTATTACTATTTATTTTGGTCAAGGAGAAAATAGACCTTGATTTCTAAAATCAGACTTTGATTTCTCCCATTCATCCTTTTCTTAGACTTCCCAACCTTACGTGACCATCCATGTACATTCTGATACAACTACTAATATCTAGAAGCCTAGAACAGGAAGTGAAGATACATTGTAATAATTAGGTATTTTTCTCCCCAAAATACCTGTCTTTGATTATCAAAGTAATACAGGCTTATCAGAAAACATTAAGATAAATTAGTAAATTGTAAAGAACACAATGAAAAACTGCCTCCAAAGTCCACTATCTATAAATAACCACTGCTAACATTTTGCTGGCTACCATTCCAGACATTTTTCTATGCAAAAATATATACAGAATAGAGTATACACATATGGCCAAAGATACCTAAAATATACTGTACACGTAAGTTGGTGACCTTTTGCACTTAACACCACAGAGAACACATCCTTCCATGTCAGTATCACAGATCCCAACACATTAATGGCTACACAGCATTTCACTGTGTGGATCTATCAAACTTAACTGATGTACTACTTATCTCTTCCTACTTTCTTGAGATCTTTCTTTTTTGATTCCCCATTGAGGGGCTTGTTTCTGGCTCTAATTCATTAATAGCTTTATAGCTGCATGTGGGTGTCTAGTAACAAACAATATAAACTTCTGCTTCCAAGTTGGAACAGGTACTGAAATGCAACCTTATCCACATTTGTTGATATGCAACATTAAGATAATGATTTTATGAACAGTAATTGAAATTTAAAACTACTTTTACCTAAATACCCAAGTCACATGAAATTCTTTGCAGCATGTCCCCCTTGACATTTTTAAGCTTCCTTTGTCAAAGATACGTAAATTAGGCTCTACTGAAAACTATAGAGGGTTTCCACATCTTTAGCTATTTGCAACAGTCGGATTTGACCCCAGAAGCAAAGGCAACAAGAGCAAAAAATGAACAAGTGGGGCCTAAATCAAAAGGAAAAGCTTCTGCACAGCAAAGGGAACCATCGACAAAATGAAAAGGCAACCTCTGGAATAGGAGAAAATATTTGCAAATGATATATCTGATAAAGGGTTAATATCCAAAATACATAAAGAACTCGTACAACTCAATAACAAAAAAACTCCAAAACAGAAAAACAATATGATTTAAAAATGAGCAGAGGATACAAATAGGCATTTTTCCAAAGACATACAAATGGCCAAAAGGTACGTAAAAGGTGTTCCACATCATTAATCATCAGAAAAATGCAAGTCAAAACCACACTGAGTATTACCTTAACACTGGTTAGAACAGCTACTATCAAAAAGACAAGAAACAATGAGTGTCAGCAAGGATGTGGAGAAAGGGAACCCTCAGGCACTGATAATGCATGTGGGTGCAGTCACTAAGAAAAACAGTACGGAAGTTTCTCAAAGAATTAAAAATAGAACTTCCACATAATCCAGTGATTCCACTCCTGGAGATTTGCCCAAAGAAAACGACAACACCAACTTGAAAAAACACCCGCACCCGCTGTGTTTGGCGCAGCATTAGCCGCAGCAGTCAGACATGGAAACAACTTAAGTGTCCATGAATCGATAAAGAGACTGTGGTTTATATACACAGCAGAATATTGTTCAGCCATTACAAAAAAAAAAAGGAAAGGAAATTTGCCATTTGAGACGATATGGACAGACCTGGGCATTATGCTAAGTAAGCCAGGCAGAAAAAGACAACTACTGTAGAATCAAATTTATATGACAAGTGTTAGAAAAGAAAAGAACAACAAAAAACCCCCTAGATACAGAGTACAGTGGTGGTTGCCAAAGGAAACAGGCAAAGGTAGTGAAAGGTGGAAACTTCCACGTATAAAGTCAGTCAGTCCTGGGGCTGTAATGTGCAGTGTGGTGGCTGTAATTAACTCTGTACTGTGTATCTGAAAGTTGCTAAGAGATCTTACATGTTCTCACAAAAGGGGAAAAACTGTAACTGTGTGGTGATGGATGTTAACTAGACAAATTATGGTGGTCATTTTGCAACATGCACATATATCAAATCATTACATTGCACACCTGAAACAAATACAATGGTGTATGTCAATTATGTCTTAGTTAAAAAAAAACCCATCCAGGCCCCACCTACCCCACGAAATAGAGCAGTCTCTCAGTTGTAGGAAGTTACAAACTACAATAAAAAAAGCTAAAAAGTCCAACAGTCATGAAGTCCTGCGCCATGAGAGGGAGGGTGAGTTCCAAGGACTGTTTTTTCAAATCCAGACATCAGAAGTCTGACTGAACCTATTTGAATGCAAGAAAATTCAAAGGGCAATTGCTCCTTTGTAAAAGAAATCAACAGAAGCATATAAACACTTACTTTCATGTAAAAATGGGTCTCTCTTCATAAATCCTCAGGAATACCTAGAGTACAATATGAGGTACATCTGCACAAAACTGTCATATAATTCTTCTAAGGAAGCCAACTTTTTAGAAGGTGATAAAGTCAATCTAATATGTTTTTCCAGCAGGTATCAATTAAATGTATCCTTAGTAGTTCTATATTAACGTCACACACACACACACACACATACTCATGCAATATTCTAAAAGCAGAAGAATCCCGTTAGGCTTACAAAAGGGGGGAGAAAGTAGCTTACTATTTCAGACCATATTCAGTCCTAATTAAATGAAAGAAGACATTCGGAATTTTCTTTGAGAGCCTATACAACCACAATACTTAACTGACTGAAGGGAATCTATACCTTCTTAGATTAATTCCAGCATTTGTTTGAAATTATACTTCCTATCTGAGCATAAAGTATTAGACAAACAACTTTCTTTGGTGTGGCACTATGAAAGTCTACGCATAAAGACACTCAGTTTCAATTTGAGGGCATAAATCATCAGTTCTTCTGTTCTCATATTTATACGGTTTTAGCCTACGGGCTGAATGGTATAGTCATTTTTCTCTGCAACTAAACAAGGTAAATAAATGTGATATATTGGCACATCACCCCACCACTCTGCATATGGTGCACATTAGGGTTGTATTCATTTGCCATATGAATATAATTCCTTTTACCACATCTACTATTAGTTACAAGCAGTAAATACAGAGTTGTTTTGCTGGGACTTGAGGGCCTGCATTACATCATGGAGCACTAAACATCCTGCTCCTTCTGGAGAATTTCATAGATGCAGTTTTAATGTCACCTGAACTTGAACACTGCCAACATACTGTTTCAAACCCTACTTGATGAATTCTTTAAAAAAACCCCACACAACAGGGCAGTCTTAGTGTTAGTACAACAATGCACACCAAAACCAGAGCCCCAAGGAACGCTCTTGACGAGGCACGCGCAAGAACGCACGTTCTTGACCAAGAATCCGATCGGGAGTCGTGTCCCAGATGGAAAAGGCTGCTTGTTGCAAGCACTGCTTTGATATTCAGAGTCCAGTGGACGTAACAAAGCTACAGGTACCACCCGAACAACCTCCTCCAGCTGGAGCTTACTGCAGACCCACAACCAATCAGAGGAATTTCTGTTTCCTGACAAACTGGGATGCCTTGTTTCATTAGGCATATATTTGCTTACTTTTTCCTTAAACAAAATATTATTGTTTCAAATCCACGTCAGCACAGGGCAAAAGAAGGAAGAAAGTCAGCTCTTTTACAAACGCATGGTTCAGCACAAATGCACATATCTGGACATTTGTGACCCACAAATAACATGTACATCGCAGGCATTAAGAACGAAGTCCACCTGTCTTATCAGGGAGTCATTTCCCAATTCGCAAACCTTAAGTGCCCGAGTGCCTCCAGCAGATGGTGCTCTAGGACACGCACAGTTTGTGTTATGTCTACCTTACTCTGGCAAGACAAAGAATAAGGATTTATCAGTGGCTTCAATAACAGTTTGTGTTATGTCTACCTTACTCTGGCAAGACAAAGAATAAGGATTTATCAGTGGCTTCAATAAAACAGTGGGCTTTATGGTAAAAATAACATAATTTCTAAATATGTGCACAAACTATACATATGCATAAGACGTGCACAGGGGCAGCCAGTCAAATAATTCACACCTGGATGATACTACTTTAGTCACAGACTTGATGAGTAGTCTATATATACATCAGTGGTATTTATGGTCATATGGCAAGATCATTCTAAATTCATTAAAAAAAATTTAGAATGCCTTAAAGTTAGAATTCATTTTTAATTATAGCAGGAATGTCTCATTAGGGTGATACTAGTAAAATTAACAACGGTAGGATTTACGGTAATGACTGGAGTGATTGATGAGAGTCTAACAAAATGAAGTTTTAGACAGAGAAAAAAAGCAGGGCAGCCATGGCATACAGTACTTTAACAAACAGCTCTGTGGTCTGTTAGTGCGAGCCTTGTGGTTAATAAAACCTTCTTTCTAATTAACGGTGCTGAAATATTCTTAAAGAACAGAATCCTGGTGTTATGAAAAAAAAACCTAGTTTTTTTTTCTTTCAGTAGACGCCATTCCTATAAAGGAGAAAGCTGACATAGATTAGCATGTCTGATTGCAAAGAGAAAAAAAATGCCACCTTTCAATCAAATCAAAAACAGAATGTGAGAATGGAAAACTACTTTACTGAAATGCTCCACACACAAATCTATGCAACACCCTCACAATCAGCAGCCATTTGCTTCTAAGGCTAAAAAACTGTGGCTCTCAAGAAATTACTCAGATACATAAAAATACTTAAGTATTTACTATAAATAAGCATTTAATTTTATGATCTATTACTATAAAATGGAGGACAAATAACAACCATTTTGTAAATCTCCATCTTCCTCAGAAGACCATTTCCAAGTGCTGAAGTGTTTAAAGGTCAGGGAAATGCACTGGGAAACGTTCTCTCCACCACTTGGAAGTGGACAGGCTGAACAGTCTTATTTAAAAGGAAAAGGAGTATTTCAGGAAAAGCCTTTCGGTGGACAAGACTCGGTTCTGAAGCACGCAGGGCACCTGGGCAGAGAGGCTCCCCCCGCAAAAAACATCTTTCCCTGAAGTGTTTTTGGTTGATTTTACTTAAAAAAAATTCACAACTAAATGGACTCTGAGCTCAATTTTCTTCTCATTGAGAACACTGCATTCCACAGGAGATAACTATCACGAGACGGCAGAATCAAAGATGGAAACCTACGTGCTGCACAGGAAAACAAGGCTTTCGCCACAGAACCTAGGAGGGTTTCACAGAACACGTGGATGCACAAGTTTTACTACATGTAGATTCCATCCAGTCAGAATTAGCCTGATGTTTCCCAGGCAGTTTTCATATTAATATCGTGCAACATGATTTAAAAAATAGTAATAAAGCTATCAACTTTACATATAGCACTAAGATTAGTAGAAAATGGTGTAGGCTTATGACCCTAGCAAGTAACATTACTAGCTCACAGTCATAATTTTTTAAATTAAAAAAAAAAACAAACCAAGACACTCGAGTGAGACCTATGAAATGCAGAAAAGGCAACAGCCTAGTTTTCCCCATTTTCCCTTCAAGCAGGAAAAAGTCTACATTCAAACATTTAAGTGGAGGCGCGGTGTGCATTCCGAGACCACACCGCAATCACACGTACACAAGCCTGACTGTTTCTGAAAGGACAGGCACCCAGCCCCCAACAGATACAACACGGGAATGAGCACGGCCCAAAAGTCCTCTTGCGAAAGCCTCTGACTTTGGCGCTGCATCGTGCAGCCATCAGCGAGCCAGAGGCTTAGAAAATCCAATCCAGCTTGCATGAACGTTTAAAACACACGGTAAAAATGTCTTTTTGTTTTGAAAAGCTTAGACTGGCTTTTTCATTTTTCTATTCTAATGCGTGGAAATTCTCATTATGTGAAAAAGTGCCTATTTGTCTTTCTCCCAGATTCTCCCTTCAAAGCTAAAGCAAAATTAAATTGGGACATCAGACACTAGAAAAAGGCCAGAAAGGATGAGCTCCCCTTTGGGAAAGGTAATTTAATGTAGTCAAGGTACATTGCAATTTTCTAAAATTTTTATTAGCTGTGCAGTTCCGTTATTCTTTTATTTTCTTTGCATCACCAGCACTGCTAGGAGTTCATGTCCACCACACTGCAGACAATGAGAGGGTACCGATGAAGTGCTTTGTGAAAAATACAACATTATAATACACACTCTAATGCCAACAAGATGGTGTCTGTGTGGTGATTTATTTGCTCTAAGCATCCAGGGCTCCTGATAACACCTTAAGTCAGTTACTATTGCTGCTTTCATTCTGCAGACAAGACAGAAGGACCCCAGCAAAGCTCAGAACTCAGATTTGTTTCGCTCCAAACTCCTGAATGTGCTCAATCCTACTGGATTCACTGTTAGAGGACATGGATGTAAAAATCATCTCTAGGGTGATTCATAAGGTATTCAAATACACAAAAATATATTTTCATCTTTCTGGAAAAGCTATTTTTAGTTTTAAAATACGCTTACATCTGTGCAATGTAACAATTACCTGTAAGTGTAGCTATAAGCCTTTAGCTACTTCTCAGATTACAGATTGGCAATAACATGTAGAACATGATTAGGTTAAAGTAAAAAACCAAGTTTTTCTTGCATTTGAATTGCTATATGTGCATGAAGTATCATGTACTATTTTAAAGCAAGGCGTTCTTCCTCAAAATTTTTCAGATAAATAACAAAATGATATATTTATTACCTATGTCAAATCTAGGTTTGCCTGAGTTAATTTAGTGACTCTCAGTAAGTGAATTTGTAGACAGAGGGAAAAAGGAAATCACAAGTAGTGTCTCATCCTAAAAGGCCAGAAAGGAAAATGAGTGGAATCTGAGGACACACAATGAAAAGAACATGAAGTACTTTTCAAAAGAATGTGAAAAACAAAATCCCTAAAGTTTACATATTTTAAAATATTATTGTAACTATATGTAAAATGGACAGGTCTGTGTAAATATGTGAAATACACACATGTGCACACTATCCCCCACACAGACACGCCCTGAAGTCTGATCTGATCACAACTGTATTATCCATAACATCGCAGACTTAAAGTTATTTTTATATTCTATTTGTATAGGGAATTACCTGCGATTTGATTAAAATATAAAATACGCAGTAGAGGTTCACTGCATAAAAACCACTCCAAAACAAAATACAAACAAAGCAGAACCAGCTTTGATAAAATACTTTGCATAGACACCTTTTAAAACTGGGCTGGCTTTCACTGATGAGATTTCACCTTCATACAAACAGCACACATGTAATAAGCACGACATGAAGATGTCAACCCAGAGTACAACAGACTTCGGTGCACTCAGCAGGGCCCACGACCTGGGCCTGCGTGGCAGAAGCACCACGGGACTCAGCCCGAGTGATCGGGAACAACACAGTCCTTCCTTAACCAAATGTGTGGCGATTTGCTTTACATTAAGAAACTGTAAATATTTAAGAGCAGCTAAAAAGCTCTGCCTTGTGAAGTAAAAATCTAAAGCTATTTTTGCAGGAACTCTTTAGTGTTGTCATAATCATTTTAATTAAATTCTCATTTTTCAGGTGGTCCCTTTAATTGTTTTTTCCTGCTTCTTAATGTGTTTTTCCAAAGCCATTTCTTTTCTGCAGCTGTGTGCGATTGGTTTTAATGGTAGCTGCTTCCTTTTTTGCCTTCTGTGAATTACAATTTTAAATGGTTACACATTTTTTGTTTTACTGCCTTCAGCAGAGTTTCATAAAGATGTTTAAGGCTGTTGGTGAACATTTTCATTTCCCTTCTGAAAAACCAAGAGCCATTTGAATATTCCATATTGGCCTTTTATGACCTGCTTTACCTTTTAATATGGAAATGACAGCATATTTTTTATAAAGACTGGTTTGTTTCCATGAAATTAATGTATTTTTTGCTCTTTTAAAATATGAATTCAATAACAAGATAATGTGTGATTGTACTTTTTGTTTATCTCACTGTTCGTGAATGAAACACCTCGATTCCATGTAATGACAGCCACTTACAATGAAGAACTAGCGTTTTCAGATCGTGAGAGTAACTTACAAAATCAAAAATCAGGTTTCACGCTTGGATGTGAATTATCAGTGGACACAAAATGTCAATGACAAGGCTGTCTAGGCCTTTCTTAAATTTTCAGTTGAAATGAAAACTATTTGGTAATTCAGTTTCACTTTCACCATGATGGGAAAGATAACTACATGTTGCTTGTAAAGTTTACTTATAGAACGGGCTGCACTTACTGCCTGGGTTGTCTCCAATCCCATTGCTTTTCCCATTCCAGTACCAGAGCAAAAGGGTTGCATCACGGGATCCTGAGAGGATGTAGCAATTTCCCCCAATATAAGACTCAGACCGGGTGAGGCAAGTGACGACATCCCAATGGCCAAACACGACTTGGACCAGTTTGCCTGAAAAACAAAACAATTTTCTTTAAAATTGCTGTTAACTTTGAAAAATTTCCAGTGAGCATTTCACTTAATAAGATCATAAAGCCTTATTCACTCAGATTCTGGTAATTCAGATTTTATAATAATATTTGATTTAGTCTGACCTAAAAGCTTTCTTTGGGTAGTAACCCTAACAAAAAAACCCCAATTGAATGGTGATAATAATATTTTGAAAGGCAAAAACTATTTCTTGCTTTTTAATTAAATTAATTAATGTGTTTATTTGTAGAGAGAGGGGAAGGGAGGGAGAAGGAGAGGGAGAGAAACATCCATCAGTCACCTCTTGCTCATTCCAGGACAGGGGACTGAACCCACAACCCAGGCATGTGCCCTGACCAGGAATCCATCCAGCGGCCTTCTGCTTTGCTGGACGACGCCCAACCAACTGATGAGCCACACTGGTCAGGGTGAAAGGCAAAGTTTAGTTCAATTCAAACAACAATATTTAAGGACCAGGATACCATATCATTATAACAGCTACTATAAGTTACTAATGAATCATATGTACTGATGAAACGCCCAGGAGAACCCTTGTTTGGAACCATTTCCACATTCTTAAGTTACTCTGTGATTCAAAGCACAACAAAACCTAGTTACTTTTGTCTAAGTACTCTATAATTCAGATGTCACTAATAAAAGCCCATCTCTAAGTTAGTAAAGACTTAATGTATTTCTTTTTTTAAAAGTGATTTATACAAGCACAATGTAAGTCACTGTGGACGGCTTCCTTTTTTTTAAGTCAGGGCTAGATGAACTAAGTTTTGATAAAAGGGCTAAAACATTGTGGTTGCAATTTGAACCAGGTTGTTTGTTCTTTCATTTAATTTCATCTGAATAATGAAAATTCCTTGGGGGGGCTGATGACGAAATCAAGATTAGAGCAGTAGTTCATCTAACGGCAAAGACTGGGGGAAGTGGGGAGGGACCCAATAAACTGACCACACATCTAGGGCTTCGACCACAGGGTGGATCATTCACAGAATGATGTCGGAACAAAGTCAGGCCCCTACCTTTTCGTATCTTTGTTTAATCAGGTATGATATTTATAACTCACACAGACTGTCCAAAGAATTGAATGCCTACAGCAGACCTTCCCTTACATCCCAAAAGATTTTAGCTAACATTTTTCTTTGCACTACCTACAGAATTTTAAAATGGATGTCGCAGACATCCATTTATATTCATAATGGATATTAATATTCTTAATATTCATCCTTAACATTCATAATGAGTATTTTTATCAATGTTTCAGTGGGGGTCACAAAAATTATAACTCAAATGTTCAAGGGAAAAGGAGCACTAAGCTGGAAAAAAACTAGTATGAGTGAAAAGTTTGTGTGTTTAACTTGGACACATCATAACCTATTTAAAAGCTTAAGGTCTCAATCAAGTACTGGCATCTAAGTATATTTAACTTTTAAAAATAATAAATATAAAAAGTATTTACATTAAATTGTTTTCATTTTCTTTTTTAATAAACCCAAAGCTTATTACAAATGATGCAAATTTAGAAATAAAATACTGAAATATACTTTATTTAAATCAGATGACAAGTCAAAAAGAGTGTTTTTACTCTTGCACACAGACGACTACTGGTAACTTTAAAATTAGATTCATTTCAATTTCAAATTGCAAAGTTAAGAAAGTATATTTTCTTCTCCAGTGAATAAAAACTTTAGTCAAAGAAGGTGTTTTACTTGCAAAATGTTAATACTCATTTCTGGATTTCTTCAGCCTTTTAAACTGACATCAAAACATCCTCTTTTCAAAAGCAGCTATATCAATAAAGAATATGGTAAGAAGAATTCAAGACTTTCTAAGATAAAAATGGAAAATAAGAAAAGTTAAATATAAAAATGTAATAATTTTCACATCAATTCCAGTTTACATGCAGAACGAAGTGGAGAGGTTTAAGGGTAAAATGGGTGGGATTACATTACAGGTGGGCCTTTCAGAGGAGGGGAGAGACGTCAGGGAGCTGAATGCACTCTCACTACGAGTTAGAAAACTGAGGGTTAAACCGGTGAGTGAGCTTTAACTCCTGAAGGAAACAGAACTGCAGTATCATAACTGCTGCTGACCACGGAGCACATACAGTGATACAATGCCGCCTGGCCCGGCCTGTGCCCAAATGCTGAGAGCACGTAAACTAGCAGTGATTTAAACAGGCTATTTAGAGTGGGCCCATTTAAGACTCGGTACCCACCAACTCAGTGGGTTGCAGGGCTGAGAATGAGTGAAATCACAACAACAAGATACTGACGGTACACAGGGCAAGGGAAAGGCGAGTGTGCCCGCCACAAGGACCAGGAGGCTTGCAAAAGGGCAGCTACTCATTCAGTTATGTGGGTAATTTCCAACTCATCTGAGGACAAAGTGGAAAGCTGTATCTGTAAAGGTGAGAAGGAATAAATACATGTGACAGAATTATCCCAAATTCCTTTACTAATTTTCATTAGTCAAGCCATCACTCTGTATCTAGAACATAAGTGACAGGAAAATGGATACTAAGTCACTGGTTTCTTTTTTAACTAAAATGTCCCACTGCTTTAATTTTTGCCCCAAAAGTCATTTCAGTGATGATTCATTCAACAAACATTTATTGAGCATCTACTAAGTGCCAAGCAGGAGGTCTTCCTACATCTATACAGAGGTAAACAGACATGGCAAATAGACATGGTCCCTGCCTCTGTAGCATTGACTGTCCAGTGGTGCAGACACATTAAACACAGACACATAATTAGGAACAGCGATTAGTAGCATAAAAGTACAAAGGTAGGACCAGTGAGAATAATGAGGTAGAACAAATTTAGGTTGGGCATCAGGGAAGAACAAAATGGGTGAGTGACAATTCAGTATTTATATCTAAAGGGTTTCATATTTTAACACAAACTAATTTTATTCTCAACAATTTATACTTTGAGCTCAACTCTGGAAAACACTACTTTTTTAAGTTTACTTTTTTCCTGTTCTGGCAGCCATTCTTGGCAATATATGTTATTGCTTCGAGGTTGAGGTTCACTCCTCCTAAATAAATCACAGCATATAAATACCTGCTGCTCTTTGGGTAAATTATTTTCTGATAATCTCATAAGTGTTCCTCAACCTTTATTTTTTGTTTCCTTTAATACCAGTCCACCTCTCCACACACTAATATCAAATATTACCATGAGCACTAGAATATCCCCTTTTTTGACAGAACAAATTTTCTAGTTAATGTTTTATTTGACAGCTGTGCTACAAATAAAAAAAATTCAAGCTCAGGACTCTGCACCACTGAATCTAAAATGCGGCCTGAAAATAATTCCCACCGCCGAGGGAAGGTTTTATTGTTACCTCTGCTGTTCTGGTTGTGTCCCGAAAACATGATTTATGTTAAAAGAATTTCCTGTTACCACCGTGTTTCTTCCCTCTCCCCCTCCCAAGCCTAATAAGAGAAGGATTTTTTTTTTGGCTTATGTGCTAAAATATAATTGAATTCAACACTTGTGATAGCTTTGCCATTACATATTATTGATCACACAATTTTTCGCTCGCTTCTCTGCCAGACTTAGAGAGTACATTTAATATACATATAGTCTCAAGAACAGAGTTACCCTAACTGAAGCTATTTTAAATAAAACTAGCATCAGAGTTTGTATGCAAAATATTAAGGAAGATACACTCATTTGAGAATTTTTCACAACTTTTATGGCAAGTACTGTATAGATTTTTACTGAACAAGTCAAGTCAGTCCCATTAACACGAAGTTTAAAATAAGGCCACTTATTATGAAAATGTTTTACACACACACACAATCTGAAAAAATAGTCAATGGGAGGATTTGGAAAGAGGGGAAGAAATGCTGTCTTGTTTATTAAGTCTGACATAACATGGCAGACACACTGAGAACCGAGTGTTTCCCAAACTAAGCCCAGTGACCGGCAGGTCACACGTGTATGAGATAACACGGTATAACCCCAAAGAATGCTACACTGGAAGTCACAGAAGCGGGCTCCAACCCCCAGGTCTATTCACCAGTAGCTACGCAAATTTCAACAAGTCAAGCTTTCTAAATCTCAGTTTCATCACCTGAAAAAATGGAGATGAGGGCACCAATTTTGTCTGCTTCACAGGATTGCTGGGAGGCTGGAACGATACGTATGTGACAGAATTTTGCAAATTCGAATGAACTCTGTTTGAGTGTAAGCTTTATTTTAAGTATAACTACTGCATAAAGTGAGGTTAGCTTTACAAATATTTCATAGTCAATGCCTTTTAAAAACGATATGGAAGGACAACAAACTCAAAAACCTCACATGGCAAGACCAGAGACTGCCATGATACATGATTCCACGTATCTGACATTCTGGAAAGGGCACAGTCCTAGAGATGAGCCGCAGATCGGTGGCGACAAAGAGGAGGAAGAGGGGGCAGCGCCGCCTACAAAGGGGCGGCGCAGGGGAGGCGGGGCCTGGGGCCGGAGAGCCCCTCCCCACCTGTGGCGTGGTGGAGGCTGTGGAACTCCATGCGCTGCCAACACTAACGGAACTGTATACCCGAGAATGAGTGTTACAGCACACACACTGGAAGGTAATTTTCCAAAGTTATAAAAAAACCATTATGCACTATAGGGATGTCCAAGAAAATCTTTTAAGAGTATGAAACAATTTTAATCTTAAAATATGTGCACACAGGAGGCACAAGCTGAGGTCAAATAATGCGAGGGTGATCAGTACCATAATAGTAAAAGAAAAGGCTACTATTTAAATTTGATTATTAAATCAGAGAACATTCATTATGATCATACAGATACTATAGGAAAATGTATTGATCTCCATTGCATTTTTAAAGAATTCTAGAGGAGTTTTAGGTTCAACAGTAATCAACCTCATAGACCCAAATGCGTAATAAAAGCCCGACTAATCAGAAAGATGTAAATGATGATGTGTCTTTCTGGACCTACAGAATAAAAATAAATTTTAAAAAAACTAGATAATCAATTTCATAAAACAAAAAATAAAAAGGGTGATGCCTAAAAGCAACTAGGGTTTACTCTATGTACAGTACATATTCAACTACGAACAGTACATACTCAACCGTCTCCCCTCCTCTCTCTTACTGCTACACTGTTGCCATCAAAATACACTTAGGACAAACTCCTCCAATAACTGGCAATTCCCTTTTCAATACACTGTACTTTTGCTCAGGCAGGAGAACAGACTCATGCATTTTATAAACATTATTAACAAGACTAAAAGATGAGTTGCTGTGAAACATTTAATAAACTAGAAATTTCAGTTCAAAACATTTAACTCAACACATTTGTAGAGTCCTGACCAGTGTGGCTCAGTGAACTGGGCATCATCCTGCAAACCAGAAGGTCACCAGTTCGATTCCCAGTCAGGGCACATTCCTGGGTGTGGGCCAGGTCCCCAGCTGGGGGCATATAAGAGGCAGCCAATCAATATGTCTCTCCTTCTTTCTCCCTCCCTTCCCTCCTCTCTAAAAATAAATAAAATCTTAAAAAATATTTGTAGAGCTTTGCTTTAGCTGAAATATCTACTTACACAGCACCTATCAAGTTCTAATGCGTTAATACATAATATCAATTATTTTAAAATATTCAGAGATATATATATTGTAAGTTTACTTAATCCTCTAGAGTTTCTAAAATATTTTAAAGAGATTCCACTAAATTTTTCAATGTTTCAAAATTTCCTAAATGCAAAAATTTTAGATACATTTATTGGCTTGCATCTTCTGTAATAACACCACGTTGAGCTTGTTCTGTCCTTAAGGAAATGCATGCAAATAAATAAAGAGACTTGAATTTTTTTATTTTAACAAGAGCTGTCACAGAAAATCATTAGTCAGCTACTCTTCTTCATGACAGTGTAGTTTCAGCAAGACTCTGGGCAGGAAGATTTCTACTCCCAACAAATGCACCTAATGAGAATTTTCAGTAGGGAAAATAAATCCTTTAAATAATACAAAAGTGAGAAAATACACATGCATGCGTGTGTGTGCACTTAGGGGATTGTGCATATACACGCATACATGGCATTTACATGCTGTCCTACGCTTTCACAATGAATCATTCATTTGTAAGCATGAGGCTTGGATGACAAATCTACTATGAAACACTGACTCTTTAAAAAAGCATGCTGAAGTTAACAGTAGATTGGGAAAAAGCATCTTTCCCTTATTTTATGAATTTTAGGACTCTGTGATTTTTAGAAGGAAGAAGAGGGGCAAGCATTCGAAGTCTCCCAGTGTTACTGGGAGTAAACTTCAGTTCACTGATGAGGAATATAACAGGTACCTGTGTCTGTGGAGTAGACGCGGAAACTCTTATCCCAGAAGCCACAGATGAGAATGTAGCGGTTGTCTGAAGTGATGACAAAGCACTGGGAATGGACTTGGATGCTCTGGTCTAGAAGGTCAGTGATTTGCCTCCTGTGCATTCCTGTATTGCTGGCTGTGAGAACAGAGGAAGGGGGAAAGCTTACTAAACATTAAACCCACACATGCAAAGAAATCCCACAGTTTGTTATAGCGGGGATGGCGGGGTGAGGGTGGAGAGGAGGCACATTCCAAGGTAAGAGTATTTGATCTTTAATTTGAAAGATAGTAATATTTGAAAAGCCAAATAGGAAAACGCATCCGATTGTTAGAAGAACATGGGTAGCTAAATTCAACATTGCAGTAGAAAATTTTGCCTAGAGGAAAGAAATAACAACATACTGTAACTTAAAAACAGTGTACAATTCTCAGAACACGCTTTCTAGCTCTTGGGCAGGACCAAACTAGATTACAATCTCCAGACTGCACCACAGTTCGGTTTGTGTTTCTGACAATCTCATTACACCTATTGCCAGGAGAATGGCTTCCTGTTGTGACAATCTATTACCTTTAACTTTTTGTCACTAGGAAGAGATACTAGAATTTGAATGTTACGTATCTGAAATATGGTAGAATCTTGTAGTACGCTTTGGCTGTAGCAGGTCTGTGATTCCACTAGATGTGAACTCCCTTCTCCCTGTTTATAGCTGCGCTCCCAGGGAAGGGGAGGGGACAGTGACTATTTATTAGACACTTGTAACAGAAACAGCCAAAGCACAGAGTGCCGCACTCTCTTACCTCTTCTGCAAGCAATAAAACAAGACAGCCTGGCAGTGTGTTTCCAAAGTGCCACCGTGCACCTGAGATGGGGTTTGTCACCAGGCACAGGGTCAGACACGGAGCAGCATCGAGCACAGGGGAAGAGTAATAATCTTCTGGAAACACACTACCAGGTATGTCATTATCAGAAAAGGAATTTTCACCGAGGTGACTTCTTTCTTTGGCATTATGAAGCCAGCCAAGCAGAAAACTTTGTTTCTAGACATCTAAGGAGTATTTCACACTCACTTTCCAGAATAAATAATGATTCTTACATTGCTAAAGAATTTTGATGGCAACAGAAGTTGAAACAAAAATAAATTTCTGCATCTGATTATTATATACTTTGTACCATGGTCACTTCAAAAATACTATGAATGTATTACTGAGAGACATAATAGGAAAATATCGATATTGTATTCACTGTCTATAATAACGAAGTAAATGTGGCCAATTTAATAAGGTTCAGAGAAGAACACAGAAGATAAACGTGTTCAAAATACTCCCCACTGCTCTGCCGGGAAGCCCAGGTGACACAGAGGAACAAAACATTCCCTGCCCTCGGGACATAACATCACACACCAAACATACACACAGACAGGTGACACACTGCGAGCGCCTGCTGTGCCTTCCCACACAACCTGACCACGCAAGAGCAGCCGTAACTGTCTGTGAGCAGGACTCCTGCACTTCCGGGCGGCCCACGGGCTACAGAGTGACAGCCCTGGTTTAAAGGGCAGAACTGTGCTTTGGGGTCCATTCCTCCTCCTCCAACAAAGGGGAGTTGCTGCAGATGAGGAGAACTTGCATGGGAATCACAGCGAGTCACGGGGAGATACCATATCCCCCTGGAGTGAAGCTGTGTGATACATTTCAGTTGTTTTCTTTTTTAATCCCAAGGAACCTAGCAATTAAAAACAAGGTATGTAGTACTTTCTAGACTGGTTATTACAGTATTTTATTCCCTATGAAAATTGTGAAAATGTTCATTTTTGTCAGTGTTTTTATGACCTTTGCTTCTATAATATAAACTTTCATACTGGTCTTCTTGGGGGTTGTGATATCCTGGGAGGGCCTAACTGACAGATCTGGGTATGTGGGTGATTTTGAACTGAGTGACTACCACGTACCCACGGGTAGAGGCTGATGCCCCTTGAGCATTCAGAATGAACTAGTTGCCAAGTAAATGCTTACCTGTAAGTTGACATTGCAATACCTGTCTGTCTGTCTGTCTGTCTTTCTATCCATGTATCCATCCATCCATCCATCCAACCTACCTACCTTTCCTTTCTCTCTCATGTTTCCTCTGGTAAACCTCCTGAGAGTCAGGACTGAAGTATTTTTATCTAATGAAAATTAGGTATTTTTGTCTAGATAAGCAGTCTTCAACCTGTGGTTTGCCTGCCCCTGGGGGAGGGGGGGTGATTAAGATTTCCCCAGGGACACACTGGCACAGATGGTTTTAAGGGAATCAATTTCTAGTTCCTCAACTCTCACAAGCTCTCCTGGTCTGAGAACTCTCCTGTGAGGTTCCTTTCCGACCTCCCCTTTCCCATGCTCTTCTTCCACTGGATGAAATTACGGCCTATTTCTCTCCTGTCCAGACTCTTACTATGGCGCTTCACCCCAGGGTAGAAGAATCTTGAAAGTCAAGTAATGGGACAATTCAAAATACTAATGTGATGCTGGGAAGCAAAGGTGTAGGTATCAAATTATTCTGCAGAGCAGGTGGTTTCCAATTCGTTGCTTTCAGTCAAATGTAAGGAAGATCCACTCAGGCTGTCAATTCATAGATCATTAAAAATAAGTTTCAACGACAGATTGTTAAAATGACTGTTGAGTGACAGACCATAAAAATAATTTTTAATAATAGACCACTATATGAATGTTTTCACATAACCCAGCAAGAGCTCAAAGATTTGACTGACATTATTAAAACAAAACTCTCTCCTTTCCCATTTATTTTCTCACATTGAGTGACATTCCTCAGGGCTTCCATTTGTAAAAAACAAACAAAATTGAACAGAACTGTTGACAAATCCTGTCTTGTTCAGCAACAAATAATGATCATCCATGAATACAGGAGTTGTTTTGTGAAAGATGTATTTCTAATAAATGTTTGTTTTATGTTTATTGTTTATTAACATTTATTATTTTAATCAGTTTTCAAAAGACAAAATAGAATTGTATAGGGGAAGTACGATGAAAATATAAATTTAAGATGTAAAAAGGAATTATGTAAAATTTTCAACTAGAGATTTTAATGCATTTTTTAAAAACAAAATGTTGAGTATCAATTCTCTTTGATATTTAGGTTCAACTAAATATATTTAAAATTTTATACACTTTGTAGCTACTTAAATGTATGAACACTTTTCGGATGTCGACTTAAAAATGTGTAAGAGGGTACATGTTTTTAACAATTATTTTAGGAGATAGAGGAGCAAGCAATCTGATGACCAGGGTTCCTACAGCAGGACGGAAAACTTTGGCCCATGTCTGGTTTTGTGTATAAAGTTTTATTGGAACATAGCGATGCTCATGTGTTTACACAATGTCCATGGCTGCTTTTGTTCGCTAACAGCAGAATACAGCTGCTGTGTCTGAGGCCTTACGGCCCACAAAGCCTAAAATATTTGCTGTCTGGCCCTTTACCAAAAAGTTTACCCATGCCTGGTGTAAAGGGTTATAATTGCTGAACTCATTTAATTATAGACTTTATACTATGGGATACACATTGTCAAGTTTTAAGGCAAACGGTTAAGTCTATACTTTGGAAATAATGCTTTAAATGACTTAGCAAATAGGCTTTATTATTTTCCTGACATTTAAAACTTTACCAAAATGAGCATTTGATTTTTTATAAAGTATAAGGTATATCATATCTACTCAAAGCAAAATAAGATTTTGGAACCAGAGTAGTATTTATCCTCCATACAGATAGTTACTTCTTAGATTTCTATTCCTGTTTGGGGAAATGATAAGTGACTTGGTTTTGAGTTTAAAACTATTGTAGCTCCGCTTGGTTCCTCTGGGAGTGGCAGCCACGTGGCCATCTAGGGAAACACTGGTTTGACACACGAGAACGGTGACAAACAAATAGGGAAAGTCTCGAATTTTCAACCACTGCATCTGCTTAGTCACAAGCTTTCTTTAAAGACTTTAAAATTCTAGCAAAGGTGCTTGTGCCAGAAAAATTTGACAAAATTATAAGCCAAGCATCCATCCTAGTAGTATACCCCTATAGCTATGCAAGTAAGTCTTTAACCCTAAAAGCTACTGAACAGCGTCTTTAACATCCAGGTTAAAATGCTTAGTGAAGCCACATTTGCAAGGATGAAGAATCCTAAAACTAGAGATTTCAACAAACCTACTCAAAAGGCGGAACAGCAATTAAGCATTCTACGTCATCTGCTGCTGATGCTCATTGCACCTGCTAGCTCTTCCCGGTCTTCTCCCTCTTCTCTCTCTTTCCCCCTGAACAAATTTAACCTCCAATGGCAATTTATTGGGCTGTAGGACCCTAGGAAAATGAATACGAATATCTTAACACTGCCATTGGCTGGGCCATATATTTCAACTTTGAAACTGCTCTGCAATTGCCCATTAATCCCCTCAGACTGAATAGAGGGTCCAGGAAGAAAGGATTGATCTCCTTTAATGATGAAACCCTGGCACTACAGTTTTATTTTCCACAACACAGTGCTGCTAAGAACCCCACTGTTATTATGAAAATTTCCCTAGCAAAGGAGCTCCATCACATTACTGGTGCACCCATTCATCATAACGTGCCTCGCTCCTGCTCATCAACAAGTCTGAGTGATGAAAAGATCCAATATTATCCTGACAGTACTTCATGCGCATTCTCAATCACACATTATTACAGCATCCATATTAATTTTCAGTGACACGCGTCCTAGGCCTGTTCAAATTAGGCAAACCAACGAGGGGGAGTTGATGAAATACCAGCATAGCCACAGCTCATTGCATTCCAATTTGCATGCAAATGGTTTATCAGGAAAATTCCATTCCCAGCAACCAGCAAGTGAAAAACAACTGTAATCTACACTTCAGGGCCACCATACAGAGCTTAATGAATCGCAAAGAGAGAAGGAAGTGACGGACCTACGAGAGGATCGATTTCCACTGGCAGCTGGTGTGGCTGGTCTTGCACAGCACCGCGATGAGCTGGAATTCACAAAAGATTTTTAAAAACAGCATTACTTTTCATCTATAAACGACACAAAAACACATTCAGTCAAATCTCATGTACAATTCTTTCCAACCCCCAAACCCCGCATACGGTTTAGCGAAATTCAGAGGAAAAAAACCAGTCCAGGTGCTTTTCTGGCCAGCTCATGGAACATTTATTTTAGATTAGGGCTGTGCTGAACCTGTGCCATCAGCAGTGGCTCTGGTCCTGGGCCATAAGCTACAGCAGATGCTTGACTGGCAACCTCTGATGCTGCAACAAAACAAAATTAAGTGGTAAAGCGCGCTGAAAACAAAATGTGACAACCATCTGCTGACTGTAGCAAATACTGTTTTTTTGTTACTTCTTTAAAAGGCAGTTTTGAGCGCTGCGGCACAAAGGCTCCACGAAAACGTCAATTTACGATGGAGCCAGGGAAGGCTCTAAGTCAGGGAACATTTAAGGTTTCATCCATCACTTAAAATCAATCAATCGAAAGTTTGAATACAAATAAAGAAAGCTATCTGCAGATGAATGTTTCAGCTAAATGCATTTGACTGAAATATTTTCCTAAAGGTTTGAGGTTTTTAAAAAAAGTTTTATTAATATTTAATATTGCCATGGTTTCCATTTAAAAAATACCCTGAGAAGCAAATGCGTAACAAAAATCAATCCATACTAAGAACGGTTTGTGCAATTCGCAAAATGGTTCTAAAGAGTCAGGCGTGTTTATTTCGTTGTGGAGAAGAGACGGTGAAGCTGTCCCCTGTGCCGGGCAGAGGTCGCTAGGAAGAGAGGAAGTGTTCTGCTGGTGGCTGGCTGTGCACCTTGGGCAAAGCCTAAACCCCAAAATGAAGGGTTTGGACTAGATGATCTTTTCAGCTTTATATTCTGGTAAATTCTGGGACCTCTTCCAAATGATTTTCCCCTAATGACTCAGCCATTCATCCTGGTCAGTGTATCTGCCTTTCAGAGACTCATAAGCATTTAAACTGCTTGGTCAGTATAAGAGCCCTGCTTAATACCATCAGATTTTAGGACGTCTTTCTGACTGTCGTTGAGGGACCTGGATATAAAAATGCAGTGCATTCCAATGAGTTCATTAGATTTTTAAATTTATCATGTCACCATTTCCCATTAGTAAATACCAACCTTTCAAGGATGTTTGGAAGATAAAATAAGCGATACAATATTAGCACTAAAAATTATAGGTGAGTATTCATAAGAAGTTAAACTGACTGAAACAAGGAAGTCATTATATGGCTCTGCCAGTAAGGAAATCCCAGGGCACCCACACAGAATGGTGAGGGAACCTTGACCACAGCCTCTCATTTACCCAACACTGCCATCTACTTCCAGTAATACCAGTGTCGACCAACACTAACACCCTAAGAATTCTTCGCTACTTCTTGAGAACCGGGGCTCATAGAAACATTAAAACCAAACTGTCGGTGAAAGGGGTCCTGTTAACTGCCTTTCTTTGGTCAGACCCCCATCCCACTCCTGCCACAGATGGCTTGTGTGACCCTGGGCAAATTATGGAGTCTCTGTGTGTCAGCTTCCTGACCTGTATAATGGGTTGGATAGGTTCATTAGGTCAAACCATGTGAAGTGACCGAAAACCAGCATGTTGACTAATTAAAAGAGGCAATTTCATATGGTTCAACCTAAATACATCCTGAGGGCGCTGAGTAGTTAAAACAATGTTTAGAACCCAGAATATGCTCTATAAGCTTTTTATTTTCCCCTCAAGTTTCTGCAAGGGCCTCTGAGTGAGAAAAAAGGGTAAAGGCCTTTCTTTCTTTCCCTAAATCAGGATTCAGACACAACTGAAATAAATGACAGGAGCTAGCTGTCTAATGAACAAGGTACTGAAATCACAGATCCTCAGAAAAGAACCAGAATCTAAACTTAAAAAAAAAATGAATGTAACATGACTTTGATATTCACTGAAGAAAAACTGTTAGGGATTTGGGACAGTTCCCTGAAACCAGAGCATCCTGACAGGTGAAGGTAGCGCAGGCGGGATGATAGATCGGGTGCAGGTAAATATATACCTGGGACGAGGCACAGACTTCATAAACTGCAAGCTCAACCTTGTCAGGTGGAGGTGGGGGTGCAGCTCCGACCTGGGGAGCGCACTGTGCAGAGGCAGGCACCTCTGTGCTCCCACGCTACCATCCTGTGTTCGGTGGGGGGAGAGCTGCTGTGTGATGCTGTAGAGACAGGGCGGGGGCAGAAACTGCTAGTGACCCAAGGAACAGGTACAAAGAAGCCTTACTGGGAAGAATGGCAGGCAAAGAACTGGCACAACGCAAGCAGTGCCCAAGCTCCTGTCCTACAGAAAGGTGTGCTTGGGCTGGGGACAGCGGCTGCCCCATCAGTGGATGTCCGCCCAGGGATGCGGCCCTGCCATCTCTTTCCACATCTAGAGAAAAGCTGGAAGGAGGGAAAAGGACACTGACAACCAAGTATTGAGGGAAGTGAGCTTTCCTGCCAGGAAGATGGGCGTGCTCAAACGGGGCGTGTCAGGGGCTCAGCCATCAGCGCCAGGAGTGTGCCCCGCATGCTGAGGACCAGCAGCAGGCCTGGTAGTGCTTTGGGGGAGCCGGCTCCATTCCCGCCCAGCTTTTCACTAAGCTAAAGAGGGGGCGCACAGTGGTCAGAGCTTTCTGGCAGATGAGAGGGTTTGTTGCTCCTCACATATGGTGCCATTGTTTAAAGTCCTCAGAGCTGCCACCCACAGCCACCCAGGATGAGCCTCAGGGTGGCCCTGTGTCACACACACAGGGGCTCCTAACAAGTTCTAAGGGTGGGGCACAGAGTGGGCAACTCCTCCCGAGCACCCGATAGAGCACACCACCAGCATGTTTTTCAACTAAGGGGCGGCATTTACAGAATCCAAAACTCCATTCGTTCATCAAAGTATAACCTTCGCTTCCAAAATATATTGTTTGCATATACATTTACCTGTGTAAAGTAAGTTCACTTGAAGAAAAAGGCATTAGAAGACCTAATAATACAGTCATTTATACCTGCTGCAATTTTTACCTTCTCTACTCTTTCTGAAATCTATTCTCTAACCAAATATTGGCATTTGCTTTATTTCTAATGGTCAGGAAATGGCTATATCTAATAAATTCTGGTACCAACAGATTCTTCATCATGGGTACCTTCTGGAATGGAGTCAGTGCACCCGATTTGCATTTGAACATCAGTTCAGTTCTGTGCCACCCTAAAAACGCCTCCATTTAATTTGGAATGAGGCCCTTATTCAAAAATTTACATTTTTTGCAGCCATTTCAGGCATTATAATGAGCAGTGCTTCAATGCATACTTTACAGATTTAATGACAAGTTAAAAGACTATTAAAATCTATTTTTAAGAACTTCCCACCTAAAACAATGGCTTGGGGCGGGGGCTAGGGGGAAGCCTATCATCTCCATGATTTAAAAAAATTTTCCTTCTTAAAAAAAGGATTTCTAATCAGTGGCCAAAAAAAAAAAGAAAGAAAGAAAAGAAAAACCAGTGCTAATCCAGATCCCAACATTTCTGTTCCAATGAGAGGCAGTAAGTCACAGAGGGATGATCCTATAACCTGAGCCAGAGAACTTGGGTTCAAACCCGGCTCGGCCACTGCCCAGCCACATGTGACACTGGGCCAGGCGCACTCCCTGGGGCCCAGTGTCTTCACCGGGAAAGCGTGGGGCCTGGCTCGAGGAACTCGCCTATTTATACTTTGATGGTTTAGGATTCCAATGGGTATTTTGGTACCTCGCTGTTAGTTACCAAAACTATTCTGTGCTTACTGGAAGGAGAGAATGTACTTTTGGGTTTGCAGTGTTTTGACAGAAAATTTAAGTGCTCTTTTTTCTATCATCCACAACAATACCACCATGTCATGCACCGCACACACATGGCAGATGACCAGAAGTGTGTGCTAAGTAAATGAATAAGTGGAAAAAAGGGAACATGGGATTGATAAATACATACTATTTATGGACATAATACAGAATATCATGATATTAAAATATTATGTTAGAAATAATATTTATCTCCTAAGAATGAGGACAAATGCTGGATGCCAAAGAACTGTTTATGCTTTAACATCTGTATTAATACGCTTCATCTGAGACTTCTTTAAGTCTTTCAAATTATTAAACATTTAAGTCAGACTAAAGCTTGGAAATTAAAAAGCTTAACTGCTGCGCTGTACATTTGAGTAGACACTGCAACCTCTTCGTACAGTGTTCATCAGGGGCTGTGCCTTACAGAATGATGCTTCTTTACTCACCAGGGAGGCTGTGCCACTTGTTCACGGCAAACAGCCTGTTGGCAGTGACAGTGATCACAGCAGGAGCCGCCAGACCGGGCTGGGTGTTGGCTGCCACGTGAGTGACAGGGGAGTTGGAGGGGAACTTTAGGACCATGATAACATCCTGCTGGGCTTGGTCTGTGAACATCAACGGGCTCTGCAGGAGGAGATACTATTGAGTGGGCGTGACAAGACCCAAATACACAAGAAGGAAAGACAAAGAAAGACAAGAAGGAGAGAGGGTACAGGAAAAGAAGAGGGATACCATGTTAACACAAGGTGTGAGCGAGAGCACACTGAGCAGAAAGGCTCACAGAAATAGCAATGAGGATTTGCTTGTTTTCATGCATGTCATTAGCTGAATTTTTTGGTGATTGAAGGAGACTATGTTAACAGAAACACTTTAAAAATCAATAAATTTTATTGGCTTCATTCCCTACCCCAGTCCCATGAAGAACTAAAAGAATGGTTAGATTTAGATTCTAAATAGGCAAAGTATTGGGGATCACATTAACCCATTCCGATTGCCATTATGTGTCAAGTACAAAAATAAATAAATAAGTAATGAGAATAGGCAGTAAGCACCAAGGCAAGCCAAGGCAACTTCCACAGATCATCAAAGATTGTGTTGCTTTAGCAAGAAGATTTTGTCAACTAAATAAAGAGATAATTAAAACGGACATATTTATAAGCAAGTAATACAACATGCATGTATTATTTCAATAGAAAAATAACTTAGGAATGTAATGCACAAACTTAATTATAAAGGTGTTTCAAAGCAATACATAATGAAACGCACTTGCAAAAACAATATATTTATATAGTGTACCAAGTCATAAACACCCCTATTATAATGCAAATATCCTGTTTTCTGCTGTAGCTAAGAATAAAGAGAAGTACTTAGCTGCCCCTCCTCCCTCTTGGTAAAAAAAGAGCTTAAGACCTTTGATTTCTCTTTTGAAAAAGCAGAAAGTAATTAAAATGTTGCACAAAATACTGTCCTAATAAGTAGGGACAAAATAAATCTTGAGGACTACTAAGGATTTAGAACGTTCCTATAACCCATGTCATAACCCAAGACATATATAACCCCACTCTGATTTACTGGCTTTATTTATACTTTGTGGAAGTATGCCCTGCCCTACAGTAATCGCACTGCTCCTTTTCAGCAATTCTCTTCTGTCCTGTCTGTTTTCTAATAGCTGATCAGTATCACTCAGAACTGAAACACTTTGAGAAATGCTTCTGGCTGCTTTCCTCCTGCCGTATTTCAAACCACCAGGTAAATGTAACTGTGTGTAAGCACATACATTAACATGTATCTACTCAGAACTGCTAATAAAAAATTAAGTATATTTGCATTTTTATTATCAGTCCTTTTAAAAAAGTTATTAAGAGTACTTACAAAAACATATTGCACTAAGAATTCCTATTTGCACTCTTTGCATAAAGGTGTAAATAAAGGCAACTAATAAGCTACCCAGACACCCTTCTGAGCAAGTGGCTAAAAGCCAATCAATATTATGAGTTAATCCTCCCCGGATGCTCATTCAATTAAAGGTGTCAGTAATGCCTCATCTGATGTGGCCTCAATTAAATCCAACTATCTGATGGTGTGAAAACACAGGGGGATACAGCAACAGCAGCACAACCAGACAAATAGGCAGCCTTCGTGTGCCTGCTAATTACTACACCTGGTGTATATTATGGCTGGTGCACTTAACACAGCACGAGGTGGCTTTAATTTCTGCTATGGCGTGCGTGTGTCTGTGCCCGTGTGGGGGTGGGGTGCGTTGATGGTTGATGGGGGAACTCATCTGAACGGCAGTGAAAAAATAAACATTTGTGCCTTTTAGTTTTGAAATCTCTGACATCAATAAATAATCTATGTCATATAAAGGACCTTTTATACAGTTTTAAGGAATTCTGGGAAACTGGGTAAAAATGAGAAACAATGAGCAACATCAAATAAACCCCAACTTAGTGATGAAGAAGTCCTGGGGAAGGAAATGAATGTCATTTCAGATTAAGAAGCTTCACTTTTTAATTATGTAGCTTTTTAAATACTATTTACTGAAGTCAATTTACAAACTCTGAGAAAGTCAGATTATAACATACATCACAAAGTCTCACTGCAAGGACGCTGATCCATATTTTTGAGCTTAACAGCTCATATTATAAATACGATTCAATGCAAACTGGATGATTCCAATGTTTATATTCCTAAAACAACATAGAAAAATCTCTAATGTGTAGGAACAATGTCTTGTTTACACAGTGACTCCAGTGGGCCCACTCTTAGCCACACGGCAAGGACAAGGCACTGTCCACAGAAGTGGCAGATGCAGCAGATGCCTCGTCCAGAATGTCCTCTGCAGGCTCACAGTAAGCTGTCACCCACCCCCCACCCCGCCTGTCCCTACACACTCCGTCCTGACTTAAGCTCCCAGTGCGGGAAGTTAGCAGGAGACTCTCCTGGAAGCTCCATCACATCCTTGGCTGCTAAGTATGGAAGAGGGAGCACGAGAAGGAAGCGAAAGCATACCCCCACAGACGGGGCTAGTCCGCCACGATGGCCACAGCTACAGACGTCAGGACAACTGGTAAAGCGGGGATTAGAGACACAGACCCTCATCTAGCCCGGCCTGAGTCCATCTGTTGGCTGAGGCTGAGGCAGAGGTAGGAAACTATTAGCCAAATTTCACTCGGTTTTCCCAGATTAAGTGTACACACTTGTTGACAACTCTGGTTTCTTTCTAACACACCTTTCCCCCCCGCCCAAGTCGAGTATGGGTAAGATGAAAAACACAATTTGCACGTGTCTGAAGTGCAGGTTTTAAGTGCAGAGAATAAAGCTGATGGGAGAGACGGTCTTCTGTCCTCATAGGAACATGTGCCTTCCTGCCCCAGGGACGTAAAGCCGCTCTGCCCCAGCAAACCAGTAATCCTTGGCCAGGGAGGGAGGCTTAGCAGCGGGAGCCCCTCGGTGCCCCGGTGACCAAGGCTGTGCAGTGACCCAGGTACAAAGTCAATGGGGCAGCAGAGGACCCTCCATCAGCCAGCACCGCAGCCACAGAGTCTTCCTGACAAGCTATTACTAAAACTAATTCCAAGCCCCGGACATAAATCAGCCTTACTATTTTACGACTATTTTTATGGCATTATCTTCCATTGTTCTTGCTAACTGTTCACTTTTTGTGTGGTCTTCTGCTCAAACTATCCTTTGTGTTCATTTCGATCTGATTTCACCTGTTAAAAAACACTTGGAAATGAGGATGCAAATAAGTTTCAAAAGGCTTGTATTTTATTACAACATCCAATTCATATAATTGGGAAAAAAGGTTAAAATAAAAAGACACAAAGAAGAAGGTGAGGTGGGAAGAGAAAGAAAAAAGAGGCAGAGGCAGAAAAGACCAGAACTATCTCTAGCTCCCTCCTTCCTAGTGTCTGTCAGAAGTCTGCCACCGCCAAGCCACAACATGGAACCAGAGTCTATCTTAAATTATTCTGCATATTTATGGAAACAGATTGTACATTTCCTGTTCTTAATCTGAAAACAGTAAGGAGCAACCTGTTTTAGAGAGGAACAACTGAAGAAAAAATATAATACCCATAGTCTGTTCTTCAAAGAAACTTTTTATCATTCAATTCAGTATGTTGCTGTGCTGACTTTTTGTTAATCATCAAAAAACGTAACCCCTGAAATTTCAGGAACTCTAAAAAGAGACCAGCCACATCATTCTGCAGATTGAGTCTGTTTCCCTGCTGCTGACTCTGGGCTGGCCTCCGTCTTGCTCTGACCAATAGAACGTGGCATGAATGATGCCACGTAAGTTCCAAGGTGAGCTCCAAGAGGTCTCGCAGGAGTGTTCTCTGGAACCCTGCTCATCCCGCCAGAGTGGCCTGGGCTCAGGGCCTTGGCAGTGAAAGACCACAGGGAAAGGGATGTGGGGACAGCTCGGCCCACCCCACAGCAGTGTGGGGGGGAGCCAGGGAGCAGAGCAGAAGGCAGACTCAGAATCACGAGAACCGCCACTAAGCCCTGGATGGCTGGGTGCACCTAACCACCATCTTTTCCTCCCTGAGGTCCCTGACCCTCAGCAACAATATCTTACCTATCAGGGTTCGTTTTAAAATTCCCAAACTGAAAAACATATTGGGATATAAAGAATATAAACAAAAGAACTTGTATGCACAACCCATGGACACGGACTAAAGGGGAGAATGTGGGTGGGAGGGGGTGTGCAGGGTGGAAGGGAGTGAAGGCAGAAAACAGGACAACTGTAATAGCATAATCAATAAAATATATTTTAAAAAAAGAATATAAACAAAACTAATCTAGAAACTCAGGATCAAACAAGAAAGCAAATCGGCCTTAGGCCGGAAGTCTCTGTCTTGCAGTAAGCACACATGATGGTTATAATAAACCTTTTGACTCTGTAAGAAAACATGAGCTGATGAAATGCCAGAGCAATGGAGCAACGGCTGCCTTCCCAAAGACTCCCAGAGAGCACGCAGAGGGTTTTTTGCTGGTTGTTAGCGGGTTAACAAGCACTGCATGAGAACAGGCCCAGATGTGGTCGAGAATCTCAAGTACAGCGAAAGACTGCTACGAATGTCAGGCACGGTCTCCAAGAGGCAAGAAGTGAGAAGAGTGAAGGCACTTACCGCTTGCATGGCCGAGCCTCTGGGAGGGTGGGGCTCGATGAGGAGCTGCGAAGGCGTCTGTCCGAAACTCCGGATTTGAGCCTCAACAGCCTGAAAAAGGCATGGGCGAGTTGGAGGGTTAAGAGGTGTTAATTACAGGCACTAGAACCACAACTGTCACCTGAAAATGTCATTCCATACTTCTGGCTTGTTTCATGCTGAAAGTCAGCCTTGTGTTTGCAGCGTGGGGCGCAGCACCTGGCAGGGGCACAGCAGCTGAGGTCATCCTGCAGCCCCGTGGAAGCTGTTCCTATCAAACCCTGCAGAACTTCCTCATCTTGCTCAGTGATATGAAACAGAAACCAGCTATTACAATCAGAAATTGTCCCTTTTGGCTTCATTTCTATTTTCTTGCATTTTTTTTTCCTGCTTGCATCATCCCTAGTGACTAAAGTTAATCTTTTACAGGTATAGAGAGAACCCACTGTTGCTTTGATTCCAGGCCCCATTTCATCCTGGAAAGTAGAAAGGGGGGTGGGGAAGAAACATAGCACCTGTGGGAATGGCTTGATGCTATTACTTTTGCCATAGAAAGAGCATTATTGTTGACAGTCTCTTTGAACCTAGGTGGCTAAACAACAAAGTAAAAGCCATATGTTGCATCCAAGCATGAGATGGTTAAACCAGAGATGAACTAAACATAAGAAACATGTGTGTGCGCCCTTTTGGAAAGATGTGCGCCTGCACCCCGGGCAAGGCACTCCCTGCCATGGTGCTCCCCGTACACCTCACACAGATGCTCGAGCCCCAGTCGCCGCCAACTCCCTCACCACGGGAAACTACTCAATGCCAGATGCCCACTCTCTCTGTAGTTATTTACTTGTTTATGTTTGTTTGCTCCCACTAAAATATAAGACCCTTGACAGCAAGGACCTTACGTCTCTTCTTCACTCTTGGGTCCCTATGCTGAATAAAGAAAGGCCGCACTATGTGCAAACGGAGAGAAGGAAGCAAAGATACAGTCATTGTTCTTAACTTCCAGGCTAACAGGATGAAGAAAACCTCTCCAATTCATAAGAGAATATGTTCATCATGTTATTTTTTAATCTCTAAGAAAAGGTCTTCAATTTTTATATACTCTGTAGGACTGCAGGCAACTGATAAATCATAAACAAGAAAATATAATCTTTATCCACTATTAATTTTCTTTTTTATTTGATGAGAATACCCCTAATAACTCTTTACAATGACCTGCTAGGAAATGAGCAGCTCATTTATTTATACCTTAAATTATCATCAACTATGTACACAGCAGTCAAAGCTCTCAATGTTTGAAGAATACATTCCTAATATAGGAAGCAGGGAAATGTAGTTGGATGTTTGCATAATAGTTTCATGCAGTCAGTCCAGTAAGTTCAAGGAGTGACTTGCTGGGGCAGAAAAGCACGGGAAGCACCTCTGAAAGCTCAGGGGATGGTGGAAGCAGCCCGATTTTGAAGTCAAACAGACCATGTTCAAATCCCAAATCATACCACTTATAAACTATGTGATCCAGGGTAAGTTATTCAATGATGCATATGTAGAAACACAGAAGAGTGTTTAACACAGATTAGACCCTCAATATGCAGTCAACAAACACTCATGGAAGGCTACTAGCAACAACAATAATGAATATTTAGTACTTAACTATTTGCCAGTAACTCCTCTAAATGATTTACAATCATATCATTTCCTCTTTAAACTGTGTGATGTGGGTACTATGCAATAAATGCACAAAGCACTTAAATATCTTGTCCAAGGTCACACAGTAATTAAATGGCAGGCGTCAAATCTATATGCAAGCCACTTGATTCTACATCTTATACCCTCACCCAGTAAGCTATCCCTTCTCCATATGTGTGAGGTCCTGTAGCAGGGCGTAGGCATCAGACTTAGTACAGGAAACACGAGCTTACACTCTAATGAATGAATTACTAAGGTATCTCTATCATCACCATTATCATCACAGTGAAAGAAGTTATGTTCGGACACGGCAGTAGAGCAGTGTGGCTAGGCAAGCACTGGTTTACACAGCGGGAGTGAGGCTGGCCCTGGACTTCTGAAACAAGCGGAGAGGCCAATGGGAAGTGAAGAATAAGGACGAGGACCATTTCAGAAATACATCTAAAGCCTTTTTTGATGGGGTAAAATCAATTTGTCATCAACATCAAGGTACCTTTTGAGGTTGCGACAGAAGAAAAATATCACAGAATGGCAACCTGAAACCTACAAGCAGTCCCAAAGAAGAGAGTGAGAGCACTGTTACTGTGTGAGGTACAGGTTTTTGGCTGAGGTTAGGAGTGTGGACTGTAAGTCCCTTGTGAGAGCAGTTAGCAAAGCCCTTTCCCTGGACCACTGCCTTTGTGGTCCCCTCCCCCACACACCTTCCCCCCCTGAAAGAGAGGGGGGACAGACAGCTTCCGTATTTGGCCTATGGGGTAAGGTGGTTTGGAGTGCTACTCCTGACTTTACCATCTACCTGCTGTGTGACTTTGGACAAGGAGCCTAATCTGTTTCCCCATCTATAAAACAGAGATAAGAATGCCTAGATCATAGAATCATATGGAAAATTAAATAATACACATAAAGTGCTTAGCACAGTACCTAGCACAAAGCACTAAATAAAATGATGTATTAGGCGGGGGCTTGGTGTGATCACCACTTAACGCAGCCAGAACAGGGAAGGAAGGAGTGCTTCAGGAGTTCGTATCGATAATAATGAACGCATTGTATCAGAAAACAAATCTGGCCCAGGTTTCAAAATGCACTACAGGGCTTAGCATCCACAGACAGATCTCTCTGGAGAAGCTGTGGTATTGAGAAGAAAAGGAATGAATTATGTGCACGATGACCTAAGGAAAAACCAACAGGTCCTAGAGACTGAGACTTGGAGCGGTGACGAAAAGACAGGACAAAACTAATTGCTTTCTTTGGAACCTGCACATTTTGGAGAGTAGTAAAGCAATGAATGGAAATACAAGTTTCTGTTGTGGAGAAATAGTTTGGCAGCAGGGTGGGGAATCTGAAGCGACAGTGGCGGCCATCTCTCCAGGTCCGGGTGTCCGATGCACTAAGAAGGCCCCAGACTGGCTCCTGCATGCAAGGCTGAAGTATTGATTTGGGAGTCACTCATACAAAAGAAAGGTAAGTCAGTGGTGTTTGATGTTTCCCTCTCACTGTGTATATGTAACTTTAAACAGCAGAAATACTCCCTTTTCTGGGGAAATCTTACATGAAACTCTGATACAGAAAAAACATAGCGATAAGGCTGTTCTACTTGGAAGGTTGGAGGACCTTTGATAAGCTTCCTCAGCAGCTCCTAAGAAAATTCTGAGAAATCTTAGAAGCACAGTTTGACACCCATTGGTTAAGCTCCAGGAAGAGAGTATACAAAACACACACACACACACACACACACACACACACACACACACAGGGATCTAAAGCCGCACCTTAGGAAACTCGGATTTAAGGGATCACATGAAGAAGTAATGAAGGAGACAGAGAGGGGGCCCTGGGGGTAGGGGAGCAGGATGGTGTGATATGGAAGCCAGCGATGAGCGTTCCAAAACGGAGTGGTCAGTAATGCCAACTGCTATGGAAACATGAAGAATACAGGCTTTACTACAAAGAAATCTCTATTATACATGCAAATTCAAAGAAACTAGTCTTAGTACATATCTTGCTTTGCAATTAATATTGTTTTGAGATTGAAAAAATGTGATGAGAAAGTTTTCAAAAGTACCAATCTCCTCTTTTTAACCAAAGCAGTGCTTTTTAAGGGCCAAGTCAGAAATCCTAGGGGAGTTAGTATGACTCGAAAAAGCCCCTCAAGTAACTTTATCACTCACTCTTCCCTTTTCGCTTCAGCCCTTTGCATACAGACCAACAGAAAATTTCAAAGGGAGGTCTGAGGCTTAGGAAGTTGGATTGGTAATAGGGTAACCAAACAAACTCTACCAAATGCCTAAACTGTTTTTAGTAAACTCTCCTTTGCCTAGAGAGTTTTAGTGTCATGCGTTATCTTTAAAAAATCTGTTTAAGTTGGCGCTGGCCAGGGAGCTCAGCTGGTTAGAGTGTCGTCGCAATACAATAAGGTTGTGGGTCCAAATCCTGGTCAGAACACACACAAGAAGCAACCAATGAATGCACAAATAAGGGGGACAACAAACTGATGTTTCTCTCTTTCTCTCTCAGGCATCTCCGCCCCGTGGGAAATCTCTTCCCTGCTCTCACCCAGCCCGTTGCTGGCCCTCCCTGTTGCTCTAGCAGCAATGTGCATGAACTCCTACTACCTACTTACCCAGTATTCCAAATACTGTGTAATTCATGTCTCTGGTCTCTCCTAGAGACCACAGACTGCCACGTATTTCTGTGCTTCTGGGGGTGTGACACACAGTAGGTGCTCAGTTTACTTACTGAATAGATGGCCATCCAGGCCAACATAATTCAGCAGGATGCAGCTAAGAGATACACTTCTACACTGTTACAGAGCAGTCAGCATTAAATAAAACATTCTACTAAACATTTCTACTGAAAAGCTTACTTTATTATGTAACATTCTTACTCATCAATTCCCAATTATTCTGTAAATAACCTATTACTATTTTCTATAATAAAACCTGAATTCAGCAGGCAGCATTCCAGATGTTGAAATACATGGTAATAAAAAAGACTATGCAAATGCCTAGAGACATTCCAGTAAAACCACATTATTTATATTTTATAAACAGCATCTCAAATATTACCTAGAGAATTTATTAATGGATTTTCAAGTGGAAATATTATGAAAAGATTTCAACAAGCTGTGTCTTCTGTAGTTTTCTGTGCCAACTACTGCATACTTGCATGATTTTATGGTCATATGTATAGAGAAAGAGATAGTATATAGAGATTATAGATACACAAGCTACATACATTGAGAGGAAAAAGAAATAAAAGTCAAGGAAAACAGACTTGGCTTAGTGACAATGGAGTATTTGGCTTCAATTTAATAATGACTCTGAACTAGTCTTTTTAATCTAAAAGAGGAAACAAGTTAACTCAATACAACACTTAGTAACCAACAATAAAGCTGTAAAATTTTATTTTAAGATGGGTCTAGGGGAGACATAACATATGGATGCAATTAAAATAAACACACATGTACACTGCTTTTGTTAAGCACACAACTCTGAAATTGCATTTTATCCTCTATAAAATGGATAGGGAAACTAAAAACAATCCATTAAGAAAAAACATGTCATTTAATAATATATTAAAATGTTCTGATATTACCAAAATTAAGCTCTAGAAAGTGGTCTTAAGATTCTAGAGAAACTCTTTACTAAGAAATGTTTAAAAAACCCCAAACAAGAGTTCTTATTTTGGATTTCAGCATCAAATCATGTTTCGATATTTTAAGAGTCGCATTAACACCATCCAGGGACCCTCCTGTGTCCCACGTCAGCCATCCCCTGTGCCGCGGGTGCTGTCATCCTCACACATCTGGGCCTAAGTTGGAGAGCAGCTTGCTGGGTATTTGACAGGCTTCCACTCAAAGTTTCCTGGTCAGCAGCCCAGGTGACCAGCCTCAGAGCACTGTGGGGCCACTGAGCAACTGAGCTCTGGCGTCAGGAGCAGATTGAAAAGTATCCTGCTCCAGTGACCACTTAGTCATTCCGTGTTAGAGTTTAAACCAGACCCCCTCCTACTCTACAAAGTGAAACACAAAAGTTACTTTTCAGTAGAGCAATAAACGCACAAAAAAATTTAAAAACAGCATAAAAACCTAACTTAAATTATTTCAAAGGAATCATTAAAGATTGAAATGTAAACAGTCAATGTGCTCCAGAAATAAAAATTATATATAGAATTCAAACATTTAAAGCATAAATGTAAATAACAAACAGCCTATCAGAAAAAAGTCATGGATATACTAGCATATGGAATATTTAAAACTCAATCAGATAAATGTGCAAAATATAGTCTAAATGGTATTTAATCAAATTATGCAAAATATTTCATAATAGAAGAAGGTTATTGTAAAAAAATAAGCAAACTGAAGAGAAGTCTATGTGAATTTGGACTGGAAAGACATTTTTTTATTTTTTATTTTGAGAAGTTAGAGAAAAACAATAATTTAGTTAGTGGTCAGTTTTCTATGTTTTCAAATGAAGAACAAGCTACTGATGCTAATTCTACAAGTTCTCATAAGGAAATATAACACAAAAGATTTAAATAGATGGTGGTTATTATACATCCTATAACAGTAAAAATTACGGGAAAACTACTTACCCTAAAATAATGGAATACTATGCAGGCATTAAAATGAGTGAGTTGAGCTGAATATATTTGACATGGAAACTAGTCTGTAATATATGATTAAAAAAAAATCAGACTTCTGGCCAAGATGGAGGTGTAGGTAGATACACTTTGCCTCCCCACACAACCAAAAGGAGGACAACAAATTTAAAAACAAAACCAACCAGAACTGCCAGAAAATCAAACTGTATGGAAGTCTAACAACCAAGGAATTAAAAAAAAACATGCACCCAGACTGGTAATGGGGGCAGAGATGGGCAGCTGGGTGGAGAGGACTCACAGCAAGGCAGTGGCTGGAGGACCAGGTGGTCCAACATTTGCATGCAAATAAATCAGGAGAGACAACCAAGGAGTGAGACAGACCATACAACCCAGAGTTCCAGCAAGGCAGAAATAAAGCCTCAAAACCTCTGTCTATAAAAACCTATGGCAGTTGAGGTGGCAGGAGAATCTCCCAGCCGCACAGGAGCCTTCATTGAAGACACTCACAGGGTCCTAGGATGCACACAAACCCACCCACCTAGGAATTAGCAGCAGAAGGACCCAATTTGCTTGTGGGTAGTGGGGGAAGTAGCTGAAAGCTAGCCAAGAGCGGAGCAAGCATCACTGTTCCCCCTCTGATCCCTCCTCCGCATACAGTGCCACAATGGGGTTGTCCCACCCTGGCAAATCCTAAGGCTCCATCCCTTACTATGCAACAGATGAGCCAAGACAAAGAAATATGGCCCATACGAAAAAACAGACAAAGCTCCAAAAGCAGAAATAGGCAACAAAGAGGTAGCCAACCTAACAGATGCAGAGTTCAAAACGCTAGCAATCAGCATGCTCACAGAAATGATTGAGTATGGGTACAAAATGGAGGAAGAAGGGAAAATTATGCAAAGTGAAATAAAGAATAGTATACAGGGAACCAACAGTGATGGGAAGGGAACCAGGAGTCAAACCAATGATTTCGACCAGGAGGAAGAAATAAATATTCAACTAGAACAGAATGAAGAAAGAAGAATTCAAAAAAATGAGAAGAAGCTTAGGAACCTCTGAGACAACTTTAAACGTTCCAACATCTGAATCATACGGGTGCCAGAAGAAAAAGAGGAAGAGCAAGAAACTGGAAATTTACTTGAAAATATAAGTAATAAGTATATAAATATTAAAAAATGAAGGAGAACTTCCCCAACCTGGCAAAGGAAATAGACTTCCAGGAAGTCTAGGAAGCTCAGAGAGTCCCAAAGAAGTTGAACCCCAGAAAGCGCACACACCAAGGCACATCATAATTACATTACCCAAGATGAGAGATAAAAAGGAAATCTTAAAAGCAGCAAGAGAAAAGGAGATAGTTACCTACAAATGAGTTCCCATAAGACTATCAGCTGATTTCTCAAAAGAAACCTTGCAGGCAATAAGGGGCTGAAAAGAAGCATTCAAAGTCATGAAAGGCAAGAACCTATATCCAAGATTGCTCTATCCAGAAAAGCTCTCATTTAGAATGGAAGGGCAGATAAAGTGCTTCCCAGATAAGGACAAGTTAAAGTAGTTCATCATCACCAAGACTTGATTATATGATATGTTAAAGGGACTTTTCTAAGAAAAAGAAGATTAAAAATATGAGCAATAAATGACAACAAACTCACAACTATTAACAATTGAACCTAGGGAAAAACAGAAACAAAAACAAACTAAGCAACAAGAACAAAATCACGGAAATGGAGATCCCATGGAGGGCCATCAGCAGGGAAAGGGAGGGAGGAGAATGGAGGAGAAGGTACAGGGAACAAGCGTAAATGGCAGGTGGAAAACAGACAGGGAGGGGTTAAGGACAGGATAGGAACTGGAGAAGCAAAGAACTTGCATGTACAACCCAAGGACATGAACTGAGGGTGAGGGTGGTGGGGCAGTGGTAGAGGGGGTGTGGGGCGCAGGGGAATGAAGGGGAGAAAAAATGGGACAAGTGGCATAGGCTAATCAATAAAATATATTTAAAAATAAAAAATAAATTCCTAATTATGGAAGAATATAGTATATGATCTCATTTAAGTTAATAAAATAAATTTAAATATATAAGCATGCATCCTTACATGTGTTATTCTGTGAGCAAAGATAAAATTAAAAAATTTTAAAAAGAAAAACTGGAGATACTCTTTACCAAGAAATCTTTACACACACCTAGATACACACATGTAAAATCTGGAAGAGAACATACTAAACTGTTATCAGCTGTTATTTCTCATGAGGGGTAGACAAGATTAGCAGAGTAAAAATTAATATTTTCTTCATTTTTATGCCTTTTTCATTTTTGAGAACTCACACAAAGCATACATTACTTTAAAAATAAAGGATAAAAATTTTCCATTTTCAAAATAATTCTGAANTAATAAAATAAATTTATATAAGCATGCATCCTTACATGTGTTATTCTGTGAGTACAGATAAAATTAAAAAATTTTAAAAAGAAAAACTGGAGATACTCTTTACCAAGAAATCTTTACACACACCTAGATACACACATGTAAAATCTGGAAGAGAACATACTAAACTGTTATCAGCTGTTATTTCTCATGAGGGGTAGACAAGATTAGCAGAGTAAAAATTAATATTTTCTTCATTTTTATGCCTTTTTCATTTTTGAGAACTCACACAAAGCATACATTACTTTAAAAATAAAGGATAAAAATTTTCCATTTTCAAAATAATTCTGAACTAAAAAACTACAACAACCTAAAAAAAATCCATCAACGTTGGATATAGCTTTATGAAGTTTAATTTCTCCATTCACATCATAGCCAGAAATACTTTTTACCTTTTTAAAATATTTATTTATTGTTGTGTTGTTCACTTATTTATGCATTCATTATTTGATTCTTATGTGTGTTCTGACTGGGGACTGAACCTGCAGCCTTCGCATGTTGCAACGACGCTCTAACCAACTAAGCTACCGGGCAGGTCCGGGAGAACTTGTTAACCATCTAACACAACTGTAGTTGAAAAACTGGTCAATAACCGTGAAATTAGTAGACCTTGCTATAAAGTTAATTTTATTTTGAGCCAGTTTCCTAATTTGTTTCTATCAGATTTCAAGAAGCCATTAGTTTTGGCAATATTGTACCATCACTTAGTATAAATTAAATATTTAGAAATATATATAAATTTCATGAGTGTACGTTTTTCACAGTGCATCAAGTATCTGAGGGCATAAAATGTCATAATGGTATGGAGTACACAGAGAGCAAAGAGAAAGAATAGCTTGCTAGATGAAGTAAACAAAAAATTAAGAATGTAGTGATAAGAATGCAGAGGAAAGAGAAACTTACGGAGGGAAAGGAGTATTTTTACTCACACAACTAGTCGTATTACGGAAGTTACTAAGGTAAAACACACTCTCTGTAAATTCTGAAAATATTCACAGATTTTCCATTAGCGCCTTTAGCTGAGCCTATACATTCCAGGCACATTAAACTGAAGCCCAGCCCAACCTCCCCACAACCTCCACTTCCTGCAGCTGTCCATCCACTGCAGTGTAATCCCAGCTGCCAATCTGAAAGAAACCAGCTAGTCAGAGCAGACATAAGCAACAGAAACAAATGTCACTCAATAACATTCAGCGGCACTGTGCTCATGGATAATTTCAAACAGTATCTCTGTCTAGAACACTGATGTGCTCATTCAAAACACCTCCGGCTCTGGCTACTGGAAGTGAGTAGATAAAGCAGCCTGCCTAGAAAAATAAGTGGAATGTTGCTTCAAAGAACTTTCCAATGCTAAGAGCAAACATGGTGAAACATAGTAAAAAGTTCTTGAAAAAAATAATCAGAGGAGTTAATTTACTGCAGTTAGCAGTTTAAATGACTTCTTAAAACCAGACAAAATGCTTCAACTAGGTCATGGAAAGAAGCAGCCGTTTGGTCATCCATCCGGTAAGAATCACTGGGTCTGTTTTCCCAATAGTGTCTGGAAGCACCCACGGTGTGAGAACGCCAACGTGAGGGGCAGACAGGGAGAAAGCAGGCAGCGAGGTCCTTGGCCTCGAGTCACGTCCACCATGAGATGCAACACTCACACATACACACTCCACTCACACAGTACTGGCGGGATAGAGGCAAGGCAATGAATTTACTGATTACTTAGTTTAATAACACCTAACGTTTACAAAACTTGCACTTGACTCACTGTGTCCCAAGTACTAGTTGAATGTCAGTTGCTGCAGTGCACCAATAATGAAAAGTAAAAGGAGTGATTATATTTTAAGGAAACTTCCTCATCTTTTTTTTAAAATAAAGATTTTATTTATTTACTTATCTTTAGAGGGGAAGGAGAGAGGTAGAGAAACATCAATGTATGGTTGCCTTTCGTGCATCCCCTGCTGGGAGTTGGCCTGCAGGGAACCTGCCTGCAACCCAGGCATGTGCCCTGACTGGGAATCGAACCGTGATCCTCTGGTTTCCAGGCCTGTGCTCAATCCACTGAGCTACACCAGCCAGAGCCTTCCTCATCTTATAGAGAACAAAATGCAGTCACTTGATTTGAAATTACTTTCCACACATTGATTTAAAATGATGTATTACAGAATTGTACACTTGAAACCTATGTAGTTTTATTAATCAGTGTCACCCCAATGTAATTCTAATAACCAATGTCACCTCAATATTTANTATGGTTGCCTTTCGTGCATCCCCTGCTGGGAGTTGGCCTGCAGGGAACCTGCCTGCAACCCAGGCATGTGCCCTGACTGGGAATCGAACCGTGATCCTCTGGTTTGCAGGCCTGTGCTCAATCCACTGAGCTACACCAGCCAGGGCCTTCCTCATCTTATAGAGAACAAAATGCAGTCACTTGATTTGAAATTACTTTCCACACATTTGATTTAAAATGATGTATTACAGAATTGTACACTTGAAACCTATGTAGTTTTATTAATCAGTGTCACCCCAATGTAATTCTAATAACCAATGTCACCTCAATATTTAAAAAGTAAAAATAATCAGCACTTAAACCATTATAAATGTAACACAATCCCCCCAAATAAAGTCAAATAAATAACATCAAATAAAATAAAATAAAATAAAATAAAGATGGTGCCAGAAGGAAGCAGCGGTTCATGACAGAGATCATCAGAGTAACAGAAGGGCTGAGGATTCCTTGGGTACTTGACAGTAAAATAAAATCATAAAGACAATAATACTCTGCTTTATATCCTTGGATACAAAACTTAGCTCCAACTACTTGACGAAGAAGTCTTGAATAGACATAACAACTAGAAAAAAACAAAGATTAGCTTTACTGACAACTCTGATGTTCATTACGTTGCCTAAAGGAAACTTTGCTTATTGTGGTTTTGATATACAAGAAAGTCTGGCATAATTTCAAGGTATTTTTTATGTAGGTTTTCAATTAAAACTTGACTAATCCTTATGGTTTATTTGGCTTTTCACTGTACAGTTTCCGTCCTGCACTGTGTCAAATAAGCCATCTGGGGAACACACTTCTGGCCGGAGACGCTTCCGCATTACTCTGTCACACTCTGAATTGTGGCTGCACGAGACGTTAACTTGTTGCATTCGATACTTCTAATTGACCCTGTTGCTACAACCATCTTCATCGTGTTGTCCTACTGTCCACAACAAAGATTCCTACCCCACCTGCCTAGCACGGGCGTGCAGACCATTCCCCCAACTATTTAGCAAATGTTAACAATGCTATAAATACCAATTGTGTTTATGCTTTCTGAAAGATTCACTGCAGTCAGTGAGTGCCCTGCAACAGTGCTGGAGCTGAAATAAGCTGTTGACTCCCACCATGAAAGTGATTGAATTCTAAGCCAAAAATGCTTTTCCTTGGATAAGATATCTGATTTGCTACTGCTGTCATGAAACTGAGGTCATGTAAACTTAAACACTGCGGCTGCTTCTTTTGGAAAACAGACCTTCTCGGGGTGATTATGCGTTGCTAAAACAGCATTTGGAAGGATAAATTTAGAAGAGGGAAAACCAGCCACTGACACTAAGCACAACTTAGGGAACAATTTCAGGATTTACTTTCATGTGGAGACCCACTGCATATAATCCTTTAAATGGAGCGACATCGGGCTCTCCTTCCCCTCATTCCTACCCATTTATGTCAACAGAGCTGAGTTCCATTTTAAAGGGGAAAAAATTAATGTCCTTAATTTCTGAACTCACATAAACACTCTATTTGTTTGAAAAGTAAAGGAGAAAATGATGTTTCCAGAGGCAATGTAGGAAGGACTTCTGGCAAGGTCCAAGACGAAAGAACACAGACAACATTCACATTAATGTCGTTCCTGAGCAACCTCCACCTGCAGTGCATCTTGAGCCTTCCAACCACTGCCCCTCTTCCCACCTGGACTCCCCGAGGGGTCTGCTCTCGTGCCCCCTGGGCAACGCTGCTCAGACCCTGGGCTGTGCCTGTAAACTGGCTTTTGTCTAAGCCCGTTACCCAGTCCTCTGCACAGAGAGCTGAACGATTGGAAAGGACTGTTTAAAAAAACACAGAAGATTTGTAGCCAAGTAGGTTATCTCCGATGGTGGGATTTCGAGCATTAACAAAAGGCGATTCTGTGGCAGAGGCTGGAGCCATCTTAGCCAATTTTAGCATGTGACTCCGGCAATAGTAACAAAGTCCAAATTTGGGAACGGGGTCTCTCCATTCTTTTATTTTATCTTTCCACATAATTTGAATTTTTATAGTTAACATGCATTATTTTGATAAATAAGTTCTTAAAGCCTTTCATATAACGATTTAATTATTCACTCCCCCACTGAAGAGTAAACCCAAAGATACAGGATTCATGAATCTTAGGCCAAAAACCTTCTTGCTTTTAGAAAAAAAATGACAAGGACTATAATTAACAGCGATATAGCAAAAATATTTTTCCTAACAGTAGAAGTGAGATCTTTTTGGTTATCGAATATAATTTTAAAAAATGAAGAAACAAACTCAAATACCTAAAAAGTACGAAAGAAATTATAGCTCAGTGAGTTAAATAGGAAATTAAGAGACTGGAGGTACTCTGATTTGTGAGTGAAATGAAAGTTAAGAAATAATCAATTCCTTCATCTTTATCAAAGTTACATAAAGATCATTATACAAAGTCACTGTCCTGGCAACACTGAACATGGCTGGAAACCAGAAAATAATCACAGTAGATCTCCAACAAGCTGAAAGCAAACTCAGTATCCTTATCTTCACATTCAGGTTTCAACATTCAGGTTTTCAAGAGAGACTCTCCTCTCAAAAGAAAGACTTGTGGGTTGGCTCTTTCCCCTTGATTTTAAAGTGAAACAGAAAGTAGCAAATGAAAGAATTCCATGATCTCACTAACCAAAGATAATGGCCATCTTTGGCTACACTGGCCATACATGCACACACATACACTTACAAAATTTGTGTTTTATGTTTCATGACACAATCTGTTTTTCACTGTAACACAGCACAACACTGTCCCATGGCAATGCATGCAGACATATTTCTGAGGTCACATAGCAGTTCCCTGTATGCACTAATCAATATTTATGAAACCAGTTCTATATTGTTAGACATTTATGTATTTTTTAAAAAAAACAACTATACAATTGAACTTTTTTTTTTGCATACTTGCTCAGTTATTCCTTTTGGTTAAGTGCTAAGTAAATAAGTACACGTGCATTTTAAAAACTGAGATTATTAGAGAGACTGACCCTACTTTGAGCCTCATCAAATATATGACAATGTCTGTTCTCTAGCCTACATTAGAAATTTTCATTGTTCTATTTTAGGTGATTCCATAGACAAAAATTCTGTTGAATTTTAAGTTGATTACTAGGGAGGGCTTACCATTTTCATTTGTGGTGTATTTCATCTTTTGTGGATTATCTGCTCTGGAACTGTGTTATTTGTTGTTTTTCTGGATGTACAAAACTTTAGTTTTTATGTAGCCAAATACATCAATTTTCTTATTGACCTTTGGTTTTGATATCAGACTTACCAAATGGACCTTCTCCATTTCAAGATTATAAAACTACTCAGCTATGTTGTCTTCTAAGTTGCCTAGTTTCACTTTTTATATTTATAACATTATTTATTCCAAACAAATACATGTAATTTAATTTTAATTTCTTTCACTTTAAGATGTGAAACAGGGATCTGAATTAATTTCTATTCTAAACGATTCACTAGCTGCCTCATGTCACATACTGAGTAAGAAAGCCTTTTCCCAGCCACTCAAGACACCACCTTCATCACATGCTCCCCTGTGTGATTTGTCTATTTCTGGAAGCTCTGCTGTGCTCCATGGGACTCTGAGTCCCTTCACCAGAACACATGCAGATTACTGTCGCTAGTGTTTTTATATCTGGTAAAGTAACTGAACCTTGTCTATTTTACCTTTATTGTAGTTCTACCAAATCTGGTTGTTTGGTTTCTCAGACTGCCACATCTAAGAAACGATACATTACGGAGTGGGAGGGCTGGGGCCCCAAAGGTAGACAGACACGCTTGACACGGGAACAAGAAGTGACGACTGGCAGGGTGGGGGAGAAAGAGGAGAAAGATGAAAAGGGCCTAACAAGTGAAAAAGAAGAGCAATATGGAGTTCTTTAAGGTCAAACAGCATGGAACAATGAGTAATATCAATAAAAATCACAGTCTCTAATTATACTCCTCACTTGTTTCTTCAGTGTCTTACTGCAAAATGGCCTCTACGAACAACGGCAGAACCACCCCATTTGCCAAGCACACATGGGCATTTATAAACAGTGCCTGTTCCCAACGTGAGTCAAGTCTCAATGGATTTCAAAGAATTTATATCATCTATACCACATGCTTTCACTCCACACTAAGTTAAAACTAATAACAGAAAGATAACTGGACTGTATGTGTGAAGGCAGGTCCTCTCTGAAGAGATGACCTCTGAGCTGAGGCATGCAGGACAAGGGGCTAACAGGGGACAATCTGGCACAGTCACAGTGAGTGGCTATCCTAAGAAGGTGCTCAGTCAGTGACAACCTTCAGATGGACAGGAACAGAAAGAAGGTCAGTGGGAGAGGGCACGTGAATGAAGAAAATAGCACTGTGTGATACAGAGATGTAAGCAGGGGCCAGATCCTACAGATTGAGCAGGATTTTATTCTATGTTTAATGTGAAATAGGAAGGTTTGAGTAGAAGAACGACATGATCTGATTTACAGTTTAATATTCGCTTTGGCAGTCTTTAGCAGGTCGACTGTAGGTGGGTAAGGGTAGAAAAAAGTGATCAGATCCACCAATACCAGCCTAGAGTAGAGATGATCATGGTGGCTCAGACTAATGACAGACAGACATAAATGGCTCCCAAATATGTTTTGGCGGCACCGCAACCTCTCTGTTCTTCATCACCAACTTCTTATGCCTTCTCCACCCACCACATGGTCTTTTTTAGTCACAGAGCCTTAACTGATGTCCTTCCCACATGCTGTATGCTCTGTCTTGAATTCCCCTCTACTTTCTATTGCTTCACCAACTTAACTCCTCATTTCTTAAGCTCTATGTTCAGACGATTATTACTCCCTTAACCTGATAGGCTGCTCCTCCCTTGTGCTTTGATGTAGAGTGCGCACATCTCACTCAGAGGATGTCAGTATGCTCACAATTTTAAAACCACTCAGAGCACATCACTACATACAATCTTTTAAAAACTTATATCTGACCTACTAAAACTCTACCAATGAACTGTTTTATACTAAGGGCTTGATAACGGCTCAACTGCTGGAGATAGCAAATATCATTTATATCAGAATTGGCAAGATACACACATTCTAGATAAGAATACAAAATTGTTCTAGAAATCATGCCTACAAATACAATTATATTCTAAACATAGTAACTAAATTATTTATGAAAAACACTTATGTTACTGTACTTTACAAAATTAATATTCAATTCACCATGCACTTATTTGGTGAATTTGGATTTTTAAGGTTTTTTCCTTTAATACAAATATTTATTCTAATGTTTAATCTAGAATACAATTACCCTATTTTCTCTTTTTTTTAAATTTTTTCTTTCCTTGGATTTTAGGGTTTTTGAAATGGTGTTAGAAAAGGTTGATAAGATCTTCATACATCTGCTGAGTATGAAGGAAGATAAGTGAATGAGTCAAACCAAATTCAGTGGGACTGATAATCAGAAAATAACCAGTGTTTATTACTTTTTGTGCCCTGACTATAAAAGAATATACGTACTCATCATAGGAAAAAATGTGTAACTATGCATGATTATGGATGGTAACTAGACTTATTATGGTGATCAGTTTGCAATATATACAAATATCAAATCCTTAGGTTGTACATCTGAAACTAATATAATGTATGTCAATTATAACTCAATTTTTCTAAAGAGGGAGGGAGGGAGGGAGGAAGAGATTTGTTGTTCCGCTTATTTACACATTCATCGGTTGACTCTTGCATCTGCTCTGACCAGGGATTCAACCTGCACCCGTGGTGTACCGGGACGATGCTCTAACCAGCTGAGATACCTGACCAGAGAAATATAATACCTCAATAAAAAAAAATTCAAAACAAGAAAAAAGAGTGTCATGCTAAGAAAACAGAATAAATTTTTAAAAAATGGTAACTGTCTAGAAGGAAAAAATAGTACCAAACAGACAGACATAAAGGACGGTAAAGAGGTCTGTTAGAATAAACAGCTGAAGAGAAGGATATATCCTTTAGTTGGAAAAATTAGCATATTTGCCTGAAAAATAATTCTTTCTGCTATGATATATGCAAATGCAGGCATTGTTATATATTGATAACCCAGCTGTTTTCTAAAAATTAAAAACAACATAAAAGTTTAATGTGCTGCAGGCTGTTTCTCTGATTACTCTTTGTCTTCTTATGGTTATTATTTCTTGCGTTTAGTGCTTTTTTTATAGAGAGATTATTTTTATGATTACTTACTACGCCATATGTATTAACCACTCGCTCTAGAATAAAAGTTTCTCAAGAGGAATACAGCTTTCCCCAAGTAGAAGGGGGGGATGAGTCTTGCATGTAGACAACTTGCCTCTGGGTATGACTGTGAACATGTTAAGTGTCCCAAACTAAATTAAAAATATAGTAGTGAACAGACATGCATAATGTATAGCTGCAGAACAGAAATTAGTCTAGTCTGCCTTTAATACTGGAAGGGCACAAATCTATGCTGGTACCATTACTGTGCTTTTGCAGAAATAATGTTTTAATGTAAGTCAAGTATATGCACAAATTTATTCATGTTAAGGCATTTCAGAGGGACAGGATTCTGAAGAAAAGATGCCTGAAGGTGGGGGTGGGGAGTAAACTAGATGATGGCAATACTGGGAGTTTGATAGCTGGCAGGAGCCTGTGACTAGACTTCACCTGGAGGCTGTCCAGGCCGTGGGGGTGAAAGGGGGCAGGTCACAGGCATGTGGCTGGCCAGGGTTAGAGCAGTGGGACCTGCCTCCCTGGGTCTCCCTGTACAGCTTCATTTCACTCCCTAAGTTTAGCAGGAATCAGTGTGTGTGAATGAAGGCAGAGGCGGTCTGTCCCATGCCTACTCCCAAGTCACTCTGAATGCCCTCAGCCAGCCTTATTTTCTTCCTATCACTATCATGAATAAAATTAGTCTTTACTGTTGATTTTCTGTGCACCCCGTTAGAAAGGGAGCTCCTGATTTTCTTGTTAATCTCTACATCTTTAGCACCTTGAACATAATGAGTATTTGTCGTTAAAGAATAAACTGTCCCAGGACATCAACCCTTTCTTATCCAAACTAGCCTCGATGCACCTCGTGGGCAGTATCCCTTTGACAATTCCATCAATCACCCTCCCACTTGCAGCCTTGTTATGCATTCCGCATACTTCCATGGCACAACCCTCGCTCCCACTGTCCCACCCCATATATACTTTGCCCATGCACTCTTACACACACACCTTCTCTATTCAGCTTTTCCTATGCCCAGCCTCCTGCTGTTGAGAACACAGGAAAACCGCACGGGAAGGAAATAATTACTTATTTATTACTGGGACTCTGTTAAAAATCCACCACTGTGTTAGGCACATGTCCATAAGTACTATCTCACCTTCGGTACGAACCCTCCTAGTCTTGTTGCCTGTCCGCCTCGCTCAGGCGCATTTGCTCACATGTCCCCAGGTGAACCTTCTTCTCTTTCATCTCAGACAGGGCAGCACGATGCCCTGCGGTCCAGTGCCTACCTCTGTGTTCTGGATTTTGTTTCTTTCCTTTCCATGTAGAGCATGGTAGCCTATTATATGCTTTCCTTCCTGTATGCTTGGCACCTTTCCTGTTTTTTTGGATGTTTTCAGTAACACAGAAACATGGTCAAATATCTCTCCATTAAAAAAAACCTCTGAAAGTTCTTTAAAAAATTCAGTTTAGGTTTTTCCTCTCCCCATTTGAAAGGGAGGGGTCAGAACTCTCCCCCAGTATACAGAAGGTGGTGCTGGAGGGGATGGGAAGCTTTTAGTAAAATAAATGCAAACCTATATCCTCAAAAAAAAATGGCAGCTAATGGGTGTGAGGTTTCTCATTGTGGTAATGAAAATGTTTTAAAATTACATTGTGGTGATGCTTGTAAAACTGTAAATATACTAGAAACTATTGTATCAGACACTTTAAGTGGGTGAATCGTATCGTATGTGAGCCAAATATCAATAAAGCTATTAAAAATCCGCCCTTCAATTACTTCCTTTCTCACTGTGTTTACTTGTTTACTAACCATTCACAACAGTCCTACACCTTCTAAGCTGCTTTCTTTAAAATCTCCAAGAACTCTGAGAATAACCCAATGGATACTTTTTAGTCCTTTTTAAAATTTATTGATTTGACAGAGAAAGAGAGAGAAAGAGGGAAAGGAAGGGTGGAGAAGAAAAGAGAAACATAGATTTGTTGTTTCACTTATTGGTGCATTAATTGGTTGATTCTTGTATGTGCCCTGACCAGGGATCGAAACCACAACCTTGGCATATTGGGACAATGCTTTAACCAACTGAGATACCTAGTCAGGGCAGAACTTTTCAGTTCTTATAGCTTCAATCTTCTCCTAGACATGTCCTAACACATACATGTGGTTATGTAACCAACCTTCAGCCTTCAATCTGCTGCCTTGTAACACAGTTAAAATGACTTTTCATGGCATTGAAGGCCCTTGCGGTCTGGCTCTTGTCTCACTCTCTCACCTTATCACATTGGGCCACTTCGTTTCCCAGCCATGACCTCTTCCATCTATGCATAGGAAGCTTAGGCAGTTTCTTCTGTGTGGATGGCCTTTGCTCATGACTCTACCCAATATTCTTATTCACCTCTCACGCTACTGCTCCAGCCTCTCATTTCCCAGAAAACAGGCCGGGATTCTGCCCGCCTGGGTGCAGTGCCTATCCTCTCTTCTCGCACATACACACCGTGTACTTGTCCCCATGCCAAATTCATCACGGTGCCCTACATTTCCTTCCTTCCCCAGCTTCCCCCACTGGACAGTAAATTCCCAGGTGAGGGCAGGGCCTGTCAACCCCTTAACCTATTCCATAACTTAGATTTAGTAAAGAGTTGTTAAGCATGAATAAATTAATGGCCTATATTTGTTTTCTGTTTTTCCCTTGCTTCGCTTTACATTGAACTCTGCCTGTATCTTCTAGGAAACAGTCTCTAATAACTTCTCTAGTGTTAACATTCTATGATTCTTTCTAGGATGCAATCAGCAATTCATATTCTTTTTATAGTTGTGCTTCCTAACCCAGGGGTTTAACACTGAGCAACATAAGGGAAGGAAGAAACACGTGCTGAGTGCTTATGATGGCACAGGGACCATCCAGGCACTGAACATACATTAGATCTCATATAATCCTCGGTGGGGTGGGCACTATCGCACCAATCCTACACATGATGGAAACAGAGTCTCAGGCAGATGCGTGCCATAGAACTACTAGACATCAGGGCTGGGAATCAAATCCACACTTACTGGTTGGCTTGTATGTTTGTCTGCTTACTACACTGTACCACACTGCACTGTGCCACAGGATTTAGCACTGTGATATGGAATGGCTGTAATGGAAGATTATCGCATTTGTTTTAGCAAGATTGAGAAAGATTTGTAAGTTATATAAATATATATAAGTAGTACTAAGTGATAAAGTTATATATTCTTTGAAGAACAGCAAGTACCTACCTTTCTTAGAAGATAATAGGCCATGTTTTTAGAATGAATGCTGGGTCTAATATATAATATGTTTATATAGTACATAATATAAAAATGAATGAGGGTGGGAAGAATGGAAAATGCTGCAGTCAAAGTTAATCTGCTGATGGTATTAACTAATTGGGGTTGTGGGGAGGGGAAAGCCAAAGAAACTTAAAAGTTTTAAATAGTCTTTAGCAAATGTTGATCATGAAAAATAAATACTAAAAACCTGTTTGTTAGTGCAGTTCCTCAAAAAGTTACACATAAAATTACTGTATTATCTAGCAACTCCGCTTCTGAGTATATATCCAAAAGAACTAAAAATAGGACTTAAACTTACACTGATACGCCAATGTTTATAGCAGCATTACCCATAAAGGCCTGAAGGTAGAAACAATGTTTGTTTGTCCATGGACAAATGAAGGGCTAAACAAAGCGTGGGGTACACATACAACGGACTATTATTCAGCCTCAAAAAGAGGAAGTTCAGACACACGCTACAATATGGTCAAATCATGAGGACATTACATCAAATGACATAAGTCAGTCACATAGATACAAATACTTATGATTCCACTGCTAAGATGTAGCTAGTGTAGTCAAATTCCTAGACAGACTAGAATGGTGATTAGCAGGGGCTGAGGGCAGGGAGAATACAGAGTGATGGTTTAAAGCAGAGAGACGCTCAGCTTGGGAAGGTGCAACTCTTCTGGAGATGAACGGTAGTGATAGTTGTGCAACCCTGTGAGGATACGCAATGCCACTGAACCACTATACACTAAAAAATGGACAAAATGGTAAATTATGTGGTATATTTATGTACGACAATAAAACATTATTGGAAGTCATAATATGTTAGCTTAGGTGAGAGAAAAATACAGGTTACACGTACCTTTCAACTACACATCTAATGTCTAAATGGAGTATGTCCAATCTCAAATATTCTACAAGGTTAATTTAACAAATACTTATTGTTCCACTCTCTGACCACATGCCCTAAATCTGGACACAGAAAATATGATAAGCAAAGATAAACGAAAGTCTTCTAGATGTCCACTGCCTAATATGGTAGCCACTAGCTACATGTGCCTATTTTGAGTTAACTAAAACTAAACATTCAGTTCCTCAGTCACACTAGCCACTCAAACACAGAATTCCCACATGACTAGTGGTTACCATACTGGACAGTGCAGACACAACGGACATTTCCATCACTGCAGAAAGTTCCACCAAACCAGGCTCTTTTAGATAATACTGTAAATAGTACATGGCAAATTCCTTTGGTTAATCATTGGTGTGTGTGAGGAAGAACGTGGGCAATCCAGAATAAAAACAAAGAGCCAATTATGCAGGTTGCTCTACAGAGGAGCCAACCAGCTAATTCAATGTTTTACTTTGTAACTAGAGGCAACACAGATACAGGCTTTGAGCCATCTTTTACCGTGCAAATGTTGCACAAACTTTAATGAAGTGAAAGAGACAGCTATATTACCTTGAACATACCAACAGAAAAGTTTAAAAAAAAAAAGATACTACCCTGGGCTTGTGTGGCCAAGTGGATAGAGTGCCCACCTGTGAAGCAAGGGGTCGCTGGTACAATTCCTAGTCCGCACATGCCTGGGTTGCGAGCCAGGTCCCCAGTAGGGGGAGCATGAGAGGCAACCACACATTGATGTTTGTCTCCCTCTCTCCCTCCTTCCCTTCCCCTCTTAAAATAAATGAATGAATGAATCAATGAATGAAGGAATAAAATATTTTTTTAAAAAAGGATCCCATATTGGGAGAAACAGTGTTAAGTACATTTTCAAAGCAATTCTATAGGATATTATGGGATTTCAAAAAGAAAACTATACAGATTATAGAGCAACATAATACATGCCAGTATGTTAAGTAAAACAGGAGATTTTAAAATCTGACATATATGATTTCAGTTATGTAGAAGATATGGGTAATTACTATAATGCAGAGATTTTCAACCAGAGTTCCCCAAGAGTTTTTAAAATACACAATGCCTGACTATTTAGTCAGGGGCACTGACCTCTTTTCCCTTAGATGGTCAAACTTCAATTTTATTTATTTGTTTGTTTGTTCATTTGTTTGTTTATTTTAAAGAAATGTTTTTATTTATTCCATGTTTGGGAATTTTTTTATTGATCATGATGTTTATTTATTATTTTTTTAAATTTTAAATTGTTGTTCATGTACAGTTTTCTGTCTTTTGCTCCCATCCCAGCCCACCCACCCGGCCATTCCCCCTCCCTTCCATTTCCACCCCCCTAATTTTTAAAAAAATATTTTATTTATTTATCTTTAGAGAGGAAGGGAAGGAGAGAGGAAGAGAAACATCAATGTATGGTTGCTTCTCATGCATCCCCTGCTTGGAACTGGCCCCTGCCAGGAACTGGCCTGCAACCCAGGCGTGTGCCCTGACTGGGAATCGAACCTCGAGAGTCTGGTTCACAGGCCCGTGCTCAATCCACTGAGCTACACCAGCCAGGGCTCCACCCCCACCCTAGTTTTTGTCCATGTGTCTTTTATACTTGTTCCTGTAAAACCTTCCCCTTTCTCCCTGAAATTCCCTCCTGTCTCCCCTAGGGACACTGTCAGCCTGTTCTCTATTTCAGTGTCTTTGGTTATAGTTTGCTTGTTTTGTTGTCAAACTTCAAATTAAAAAAAAAAAAAAAGACAAGAGCCAACACAACAACGGCTATATGGTGTGAAAAAATTAAAATTATACCATTTTTTGGTCATATTGGCAAAAAATATATTTTTGGTGTGCTTAAGAATTTTAGTAATTAGCGTATATGTGCCATGAAATGGAAGAGGTTGAAAATCACTGATATGAGGGAATATGAAAAATAAAAAATGTGGTATATCCGATGAAGAATTGTGGACACTTACAGAACAAAGTAGCACTATTCAAACATTGCTAACACAATATTTAATCTAGCAAATAAATCAGGTGATAATACATACTGGCAAATACGGTTACCTCTGTGTTATATACACATTACATACTTATTACATACAGTCAACATGACCAGGTCATACTTCGAATTGTAAGAAAATGCGCCAAGTACTGGTGAAAAATGACAAGCCTTACCTGGTACAAGTAATGTGCCCTCTGAAGTGATGTGCACCTTTCCCTATGAATCAAAGCTCGGGTCTCTTAAAATACGGTCCTGCCCTAAGACTATACAGATATTTAAAGTGATACCTGTTCACCTGTAAAATCTTTTCATGGGATGTATGTGACAATCAGGAAGATGCATATTTGGATAAAAACAATAAGAAAAAAAGCAAGATTATACACAGACTTTTTGGTGAATCCTATATTTCTCAAAAACATTCTTGAGTATGTTATGTAAGAAAACAAACAAGAAAGACAAACAGTCACATCTACCAGTTTGACGATGTATGCAAGTTCTAGACTTCGTCCTACTATTAACTTCTATGTAGTTACACATGCACTTTCATGCATCATATGAGAGGTATATAAATATGTGTTATGACATTGAAATAGATTTATGCTTACAATCTTATTTAATAAGTTTTTCCTAATACTTTAAATTAGTAAGTAGTCTTTAAAGCTATAAAAATTGTAAGTTGATTATCCCTTAATAGGTTCAAACTGAAAGAGATTAGCCAAAGAACATACACGCTGATATGCATGGCCCGTGGACAACAATGTGGCGAAGGTCATGGGCAGGATGGGGGACAGATGGAATTTGGGGAACAAGGGAGGTGAAATGGGGGACATCTGTAGTAGTGTCAACAACGACAAAAAATGAATAAAGTGACTGGAAGAAACAAAGGAAACAAAGGAAACAAAAGCTCTCATTTTATACTCAAACATTTTGTTGGAGGAAAGTCCTGGGTTCCAGTCCCAACCAAGTCGCTAACTGAAAGGTTATCCTGCTTAAGTCACTCCGGCCATCTGGTGGTTCCAGCTTCATCATCAGTAAAAGGAAAGCCTGAGGAAGGCAGCCCCTTGTAGGCTAAAGGTACCTGCTAGCCCCAGTCAGACAACTTACCTCTCTCAATACGGGATCCGTTACTGAATTCAGGTTGACAGCGCCTTCGTAGGTCAGGTGGTAGAACACATTGAGGGACCGCACGGCCTCTGGCCCTTGCTGCTTGTAGCCAAAAATCAGGTCAATCCACTGGTGAAGCTGGCAGGAAACAAATTCACTCTCCAGGGCCTGAAAAAGGGCATAGATCGTATTATTATGCTGAATTCTATTTTAAAAACATGTAGAGACATTTAGAATAAGCAGTAAAGTTTAATGTTAAATTTACTATTAACAGATTTATTCTGATGTGATTTTTCCCATCAGAATCTGTTCTCTTCTTCTTAATCACTAGTGTTCCCAGTACTCTCACACTGAACTCTAACAGAGGATCACGGTCACCACGTCAGCATCACCCTACGCTCTGTGAGCGAGCTCTGTGGGGGCAGGGCTGGTGCGCTGGGTCACACCAGTGGCTCAGGATCTGGCGGGCACACGATCCATACTCCGAAGAAAAGTCAGACAAGGTAAAGACCACTTTGGGACAGCGAATGTGAAAACATCACATTCTTCCTATCCACTTAAAATATTTATAACTTCTCTAAATATAAACATTTTGTTGTTTACTGCAACAATGGTAACCAAATCATTTATTATTTCAACTGAGTTTTTATGCCAACAAATTAGACCTTGGGAGGGATACTCATAATTACTGAATCATTATTTTAGGTACTAATAGTAAATGATTCCAAAGTATCTGATGTCATTAACATAACAGTGCCCAATAAATAATAAATGAACATAAGTATTTAACAGAAATGCTGGGCACAGGACCCACTTCCAATTCATCACTACAAGGCCAGTTACTAGTACTGCGCCTGGCACACAACAGGTACCAACATTTACTGAATCTAATGAAGTTAGAATTGTGAAGAGTTTTAGGAAAACTAGAGACTCATTTTTCAGATAAGTATTCATATTCACATGATTTAATATTGTTCAAAATTATTCCAACATGAAAGTTTGATATTACGGACTACTTTATCTCTGATGCAAATCAGAGCTCTCTCAAACTCTAATTCTGAACATTAATTTGAAGTATATCAAGTTATAATTAGGTAATGTATGTCACTGAAATTCTTATTTTTAGGTAAGTGTATGGCTGTGATCATGTTTGGTGTGACTTGCCATGTTATCAGTAACATAAAAAAGAAATCTGTTGGTTTTAAAACAAAACTGATTAACTTCTATAGCAAGCTACCAGTAAGACATAAACCATCTCCTGAAAAAAGAAGTTCCTATTAGTTCACAGGGGTACACCTGTGTACGTATATGCTTTATTAAAATAAATGCCTATGAATAAGAAAGATGTTTCTGGATGAATTCAAATATATTTCCTTTAATTATATTTAACATGGCTTCAGAATATATGATGTACTTTAAAATATAAAAAGTATTCTGTAAATAAAATGCTAGGCAATTCTCAGATTCCAAAGTACACCACAATGAAATGAAATGTAAGTAAAAAATATTTAGTTGCAATTGTGAATGTTACTATTTTAGATTTCTTATAAAACTCATAAATTTAGTAAACAGCTAAGAGCACAAAACTGTTTCCTATTTCATTTGAATAAGAAGAGAAAGGCTTGTAATAACTTTAAATAAATTCCTATTTAAAGTACATGGATTTAAAAATCAATAAAAAATCCAGGAACTATTAATGCAAGTTACACCCCAAAATGATACGTTTGTTTCATTAACTTAGGCCTTGGGTAGAAATGCAGGGGGGGAGCTTGTTTAAAATGACACATAAAAACAGCAATTGTCTTAATTTGTGTGCAGTGCACTCCACACAAAAGCCCTAAATATGTTCAAATTAGAGCAAGCTGCTTGATTGTCACTGCAGTCTCATGTCACATTAATGCATGACAAACATTAAACCATACACTTAAATGGCAATTTATATCATTTAAATGTTTACTGCCAGACTAGCTCATCACTCATTTAAATGTGACTTTCTGACAGCTAATTTCAGTTAATTTTCTCCAATTCACTTAATTAGAACTTTCAATCAGGGAAGAACCTATACATATCCTCAAGCTTACATCCTTTTTAGTTGTTCAAAATCTGAGTCAATAAACTGCTGAAAAACTATCTATCTCTGAATCTACAAAAAAGTGCAGCCATAGAAAGCAAACTCACAGCACGTCCTCTCAGGAAGAACCTTCACTCATTTAGGTAAATAATACTCTAGCTAGTATTTTAAATAAAAGACATTTAGTTCATATACACACACTATTGAAACTATAAAAACCCTACATCCAAGCTAATTAAAAATTAATGATTTCAAAATTGTTTAATAAGATAAAACAGTCAGGAGTCTCCTGAGTACCCGTGGTGCTGTGATTTGAGACTATAAAATTGTGGAAGGCTCAGCAAATGACACAGTACAAATGCATTTTCTCAATATTAAAGCCCTAAGAACTCGGGCGATTCTACTTCATGTGCCATCAAACAAAGAACTGTGAGTTTCACTAATGTTGATCACTTCTTCACGCACGTTCAAAATGGTGCAGTTGCTTAGATTTGGACGCTGAGACCAGCACACCTCGACAACACAGCATCGTGGTAAACCACAAACGCTGAGCTGAAAGACACTGTGTGCTCACAGGATGCCCCCAACACACGTGCAATGGCGACCAATGTCATGTGTGGGTCAGCCCTCCCCTCCCCCCGTCATACTGGCCAGTCCCTGAGGGGTTGACAGTTGTCTTGGAATTATTGGCAACATCTTTTCCAGAGGTTGATAAACATATTACTTTCATGAATAAATAAAAAAAATTTAAACGAAAATATCATTAGCAGTTATCAAGCATTTCCTGCAATATACTACAGCTTTAAAAAAAGACAACTGCTAAGGATATGAGAGAATTTCAAAAAGTTTCAGTACATTTAAGTACAAAGTCAGTTTATGATTTTAACATTCTTATCAGTGAATGACAACTGCCTAACCAAAAATATTTAATAATAAACAAATGTACTCACTACGGACCCGAGGGCAGAGGTAAAGACAAAGATCAAAAAATTACTGAGGAAAATCCAAATAATTCAAAATAGAGTACCCTAAGATTATATTTTATAACTTCTGTTTTTCAGATTCAAAAAACACAATATAAATCATAAAACATATTAAAAATTCTTTAAATTCCTTTTTTATATGTTAAGATTTTAAAAAATACGTTTTATAAAATACTTATTTATATCCACATTTTTAGTAACAAATAAATGCATGCCAGGGCCAGGCTAAGCATTTGAGATTTTTCCGAGCCTTTCAGACAGACAGTCCTCATTAAGACTGGAGTTAAATACGGTTTGCAGCCAGGGGATAGTAACAGGCTTCCCGTGCTGCTCCCAAACTAACCAATCAACCCTTAGTACTCCCCCAGCGGGCTGAATACATCATTTACATCCAATGTGTGTTCTGAGTAAAATTTGTAAAGAAGAAAACCCACTGAAATGTCCAACACAATACAATAATATGCAACTCATCTGAGTTATTATAAAATAAATCAGTGACTAATGTCCAATTGTTAAGGATCAAATAAGACTATGAAAAGACCGTCCCACGAAGCCTCACACAAACTGTCAGAGCAACCCAGGGGGACTCACATTAGTCCTGACAAACTGTCGGGGGGCTGATACCTGCTTTTTAATGAGATCTATTAAACAGAGACCAGAACACTTGAGATAGGCTAAAAAGTACAGTATACGGATGTCAAATACAAACACTTATGAGTAACTTTCATTGGTTTGAAACATCAACAAATTAACCCTTTAATATTATAAATATAATAGTAAATTATTCATCAATTAACATGTTTGTAAGACCCTGTGTCAGAAATAATTGTAACATATATGAATATGGGTCTAACAATAAATCTCATTGAAAGAATGTAATCTATGTTTTTGTGAAACTAATCCATTAAGGCAATGAATTATTTATTGATAACAAATGTTGTGTAAAATTATTCTTGTTTCCTATAGTGAAGCCAAATAATATAATAACTGATGTAGAAATAGCTTTTTTTTTACAAGAAATTCAAAGCTATTTGAGAATAAAAATTCAAAAATAAAAGGCATTAACCATGTGTTTAATCTAATGTATGGTTTAGAGATACACTAACAATTTCCTTTTATTTTCAAACAATCAAATTGTCTCAAAGGAAAAAATTACGTAAAATCAAGATTACCAATTTCAATTATGGTAATTGTGTACCTCAAGACCAGGAAACCTTACTTGTATATTATTTGTGCTTCTCATACTTGTAATTCCAAGATTAATACTAATGTTTATTTAAACTTTGCTCTCCTACCACATCATTAAAAAAATAAACAACTAAATAAAAGCTACTGACATCTAAAAGACAAATGATCTTCATAAAAAATCAAATAAAAAGAACCAATATTATCTATAAACTTTGTATGTAGAAATAATTGTGTAACCAGAAGGAAAGAGGTCCATGCAGCCAGCCCAGACTCACATTTCTGCACACCCACCCAACACCGCACTCCCCAGCTTCCAGAGTGCCCTTTCCGGCTCTGAGACACAAGGTGATGGATCTGTAAGTTTCAGATAAAATAAAAACCACTGACTAACCCTCTTGACTTAATATACATTTGATTATAAGATGCATTTAATCTTATTTTCAATGGAAAAAAAACAAGAATTTGTTTCATACATTTTTAATTGTATTTATAATTAAGAGTCTAAATTCATTTGAGTGTAGATAGTAATATGTTTCAAAGGAGTTAATGTTTGGATTGGCAAGAATGTCATATACAACATTATGGACTCGGAATTTTAAGTATTTTTCATTTCAAATACATGTAATACAGCCTTCCACACACACATACACACACACATTTAAAATGAACTGGTCTGTTATGTTTGCATGTGCTGGATTTCAAACACTAGTGGTAATGTTTCCTTAACATTGATATATGACCTTTGTAATTTACATTGAAGAAAGCTGTTTTTTTCAGCCTAATTAGAACTGTTTCAAATTTTCCTGCTAAATATATGATATAAAGTCCTTTCAACTTTTTTATTCTAGAGTTTCTTTCCATGTCAACTTTGTTCCAATCAAAATATGCTTTGAATTAAATGATTTTGATTGAATATGTGGATCACATTTCGCTTCTAAGATTTAAAGTCCAAAAAGGAAAAGTTTAGCCTGTTCAAACAAAGCAAGAGCAGCCACTTTGCGGAAAGCTATTCACATTTAAGAAGACTGACAAATTGTTTGTGTGCACCATTAGGTCTCGTTTCTGCAATAGTTGCCAGATTTCCTGTCCCCCTAATAAGATACATTAACTCCTTCGGTGCTGGCTTTGAATTTGTGATGAATCTAAGTAACTTTAGCTAAATTTTAGTTACCTACAATTTCCTTCTTCAAAATAAATGGAAAGAATAAAAAATTTGCTATGTTGTATCAAAATTTTTCAAAGAACAAAGGTCACAGAAAAATCAACATTTTTTTCATAACAGATACAAATTCTGAATGTAAATGTACTTTCCAAATAGGATTAGTCAAAAGTGGCAAACCCATATTACTCTTCATTTTTAAAAGATGTATTAATTAACCTATTAAAATTAGTACTTGTTCACGTGAAATGCAATAATGAAGATATTAAAATTTTGATGAAGTATATACTAACATGAATTAGCATTCTCCCATACATTACAAGCTTCTGAATTCGGATATTTACCTTAATATAAATATATAACAAAAATGTGAGACAAATTTTATACTACTTATATGGAAAAGTTTAACTCTGAGGGCAAAAAAATATGTGGGAGGCTGTGACATTAACAACAGTAAGTCATAAATACCAAAGGGAGAAAAGTAGGATCAAGGATTTAAGAAAAAAGAAAAACAACTATTGGATGCTACGAAAAAAATTACATCTGAGTAAGAAACAATGAAATTTCGTCGACAACACAGTGAAGTTCGCGCTGAAAAGCAGACAGAGGAACCACTAAAAGGAGTCGTGCACATCTAAACTGCCCTTGAACTGCTGGGCAGAAGAGACCTTGTGCCACAGCGCACCGCTCATTGCTCCATTTCTATCATTACTAAGGAAAAGCGTGAGTCAGTATCACATCTTGATATAACCATCAAGCACTCGTGCATCTTCGGCAGGAGAATCATTCTGTCTGCGATTGTTATTGTGTAGTTTTAAATGGGCTAGTCAACCAGCTGTTATATATTTTACACACTGAAGGCCATGTTTCCTTTGAAATTCATAGTTTTAATCTCAACTGAAGTCTGTACTGCTGTGTGCCAAGATCAAAAGGATTAGGCAAACTTGTACAATTACCCTCCTTTTCAGGGAGATGATTTTTTTCTAATGTTTAAAATAGACCTATATGCTGACATTTTATCCAACTATTTTCTTTAGAGCTACAGAACATTAAAACATTTAATTAACATTTCAACCTTAGGTCACTCTTAATCTAAAATCTAGGAATTCATAATATACAGATATTTTAAACTATTTATAGTATAATACACATAGGGAGATGGAGGTTTAAAAAATTCTGTAAGAATGGATGGTGAACTGCTATATAAAATTAAAGGGCAGATAGGCCTTATCTATTTTATTATTTGTCTGCATTTGCATGACTTCATTCAGAAAACAATTTACAGCTCAAGACAATGCATAGTCATCGAGATAAAATGCATTTAACATATGTCAGGTAATGCCAAAATAATGGTAAGAAGTACATAAAAATCACACCATGAAATGTGCAGACTTGTTAAAAGTGCACCGTGTGTTCCGCCCTCAACTTTCTCGCAGGCAACATAAAGGAAGAGACACGAACACTTACAAGAGTCAAATATGACCATAATGTAAAAATAAACCAGATGGCCTAAAAAAACACATTATTTCTATTCCTGAGATAAGAAATTCCTCCCTTGGCAATATGATGGAATCCAGGTATGTGACTCTCAGAGGGACTGACTTAATCCTGGATAGATTTAAAGTACAGACAAATGGAAAGACTGCATATTCTTCAGGCAATCCTGCATAAACATTATTTCTCTTAGGTGAGGCTTTGAATGGTAAATTCTAGATTACACTCCATGACAAGCACCTGGAACGTGGCCATTGCGTTCTGTCAGTTAAACGCAGAGCCACAGGCTTCACCACCAGCTAAACTGGGTCCCAGGGCAAACAGTCTCTCCCAACTGTGAAGAGGCAGGTCCACCTCCACTGGGAAGGCACAGTGACCGGTCCTGAGACAGGGCTGAGTTTCTCCTCAGAAAGTAATTTTGAGTCAACTTTCCCTCACAGATAAATAGGCAACAAGAGCCTGCAAATGCCAACCATGATGCCCTAATACTCACGGATGTTAAAATCCCTAGAAAATTAATTCTGAGCATTGTAAATGGCTGTTAGGCTCTCTATACACTAGTTATTAAAATATACACTTACGTAATTAAAATATTAATCTGAAGTTCTCAATTATCCATGTAGGTATAAGAAAAAAAAGCTTCCATCTTCAACAACCACTGAAAAAATGTATTAATTTGTCACATGAACTTCTAGAAGTTCATTTTCTAGTCAGTTACAAAAGGAAGGAAAACAAAACCCCAAAATTTAATCCCTTCCCATTTGCTTATCCACATAGATCTGATAAATACTAGCAGTCTCTTGCCTTTGAAGAGGGCCAGACCCAAATCCCTACTTACTGCCAGATGTAGTTTAATCCCACAGGGACCCCGGACAAAAACAAGGAGCTGTCTTCATGGCACCAATGATCCCCTGGACTGACTGCCAAAAACTTATATTGGCAAATCAAAATCCTTGGCAAAACAGAATACTTATTATATCATCACTTCCAAGAATACCCAATAAAGAAACACTGAAAACTTAAACTAAGGAATACGAATGCAAAAGTTGCTGAATAACGTTTCAAGCATTGACAAGTTCAGCCAGAGAATTACATCTGCACTCACTTTGTGTATGCAATTGTATATACATACATTACATGTAGGGCTAAGAGTCTTTTTTTCATTCTGCAACTTTTGATTAATATCAGCAGCTCTGACATCCAATCTACAAACATCTATTGAGTGCTTACTACAGAGTCTGTTCTGTGCTCGATTCTGGGGATAACAAGGCGCGATGTCTCTTCTGAGGGTGGGTAGGAAGGCAAAAGGTCATCCATTTCTAAGATGACTACAGTAGTCAGTGTGCGGTGCACTGAGCACCTCCAGACAGGGGCAGTGGGGCGAAGAGGAGGGAACAGACTTTGGAAAGATTTAAGCTATGTCTGCACACCAACTGATTACCAATGTGAGAGGGGAAGGAGAGGGGGTTTGGGGTGACGCCCGGCCTTCCCTTCTGGACCTTTGTCACACTGGAGAAGGAACACGTTTGTATGGTAAAAGATGAACTGTTTTGAGGTTAGTATGAATATTTTGGACTTGTAGAGATTTGAAGTTAACCCTAAGCCTTTTTTGGATCTAGGGCTGTTAATTCTAACAGAAATACAGGGCCTGGCAGAAGTAGCACCATACAGTGTGGTTGGTAGGGTATGTGAATGTCTCACACGAGATGGACAGCAATTTGGACATTTCACCTAAAATGTCATATAGTGTGCTTGAGTGTGATATTGCTATGTTAGAGAATTACACGCTTATGATTTTGTAATAAAAGTTTATGTAATAAAAAAGGGTTGTTGTTTGTGCCTGACCCTGTATGTATACTACTTAAATATTAAAATATTTTCACGTTCAATACTGGGATGTCATAGCCAAAAAAATTCTGGATAGCAAAGTGAGCACCCAAACTTTCTACCAGTGCTTGTCCAACAGAAAATTAAGCCACATATGTAGTTTAAAATGTTCTAGTAGTCATGTTTTCAAACATAAACAGATGAAATTAATTGTAACAGTATATTTAATCAGAAATATAAATATATAAACATATATAAAATTGTTATTTTGCATTAAATCTTAGAAATCTGGTATGTCCCTCGCACTTGCAATGCACATCACGTCTCCATTCAGACCAGCCACATCTCAAGTGCTCAAAGCCACAGGTGACTGGGGGTCACAACACTGGACAAAAAAGCTTTCTATTCAATTCCTCAAACTGAATCTACATTCAGGTTTTTATGGTATTTTGAGGTAAGATAGAACGCAGGGATTAACTGTATTTAACCCTTTTAAAAATACAGTTTCTCTTAACTGAAAACAAAGATGAAGCTTACAAAGCACAAAGCATCTTCAGACTACAAAATGACCTTTGATGCAGTTTTGAAAAGGTCCTTATAACCCTCAGCTCATGACGAATGGCTACTCCTTAGGACAACGGCAGAGATCTACTGTCTTCAAGTGTGAAACAGAAATGTTCTGCAAGGCATATTCTGCAGCCAGTTACAAATCTCTGAAGAGATGTGGCCGGGTAGGAGAGATGGCACTATGACCTCCCTAACAATGAAGGTAAGGGGTTCATTCTATCAGCTACATGTCATCCGTAAACCACCTTTAAAAGTTCTTGGTTAGAGTTCTTAACACATTGTCTACTCTGCTGTGTCAGTTATGTGCTTTAAGAACTATCACATAGAGATAGGCTACAGTTTACTATAGAGAACACAACACTTACGGAAAGTCAGATCTATTCAATCTGTAGACAATGTGGATATAGTCATAAACCTCATAACGAACACCTCATTCTAGCAGCAGATGGAAGTAGCCTGTCTGCCCACTCCTAGAAATTCCTGAACATTTGTGATAAAAGTCTATGATTCTCTAAATCACAATAAATTGTAAGTCTGATTCTTTCTGAATTATCAGTGGAGTAATGTCTAGTTAACAGGGTCCATTTTAATTATGTTTAGGCAGCCACGATCATCTGGACAGTATGAGATCAACGGCCTGCCCTTCTTGAAAGATTTAAGTAAATTTGTTATTTATGCCTCCTTACCTCTCTTTCAATTTCTTAACTAATCTCTCATCTTTCTGTTACAGAAACACACTGCAAATGTTTTTGCTAAGGTTACCATGTCTCATTGGGTCCAACGGACACTTACCTTTCCCCCCTTCACCTCACTGCATCGTGGCACCTATGTTTCCACATCTCTCCTCTCTCAGCTTCCTTGGTACCCCGATTCCCTTTCTACGTCCTTTTAAATGTAGGGTCCTTTTCCTCTGTCTGCCTCTCCAGTGTCCATTCTCCTCAGGATTCAGTCCCAGTTTCTGACATATCTCCAGCTGGATGAGCCAGACTTCAACTACCTTACCTGGCAATTACTACCATCTCCAGAGTCAAGTCCAAAATGTTACCTGCCCATCAGCCTACTTTTTTTGGTGTGTGCTTCAGGTAACTCGAAGTTAATGTATCAAAAAGAAAATGAATGATTTTTCTTCTTAAACTTCTTTCTCGCTTCTTTTTTGGATTACCAGGGTGTAGTCCCCCCACCCAGTCAGCCAATCAAGAAGTTGTGGCCTTCATCTTGACTTCTTTTCCTCACACGCCAAAACCTTGCCAGACAATGAGCCTCGAAAGTATTTTCCAAGTTCATTTCTCCTTTTCCTCCCACTTTGACCATCTTTGGCTCTGTGCTTCATTACTTCTGGTTCAGTTACTCTAACACTAACTAAACTATTCTCTCTATCTCTAAAACCGTCCCTTTCCGACTCATAGGGGGACAGCAGGATGACAGCTTTGAGGGGAGAGGGGAGCAGTGAAGGGTTGGAGGGATCGAGCAAAAAGGAAAGAGGACTCATGGACATGGACAGCAGTGCAGTGACTGTGGTAGGGCGGGGGACTGTGAGGGGACTAAATGATAATGGAAAAAATACAAAAAAAATTGTTTCGATTAAAAAAATGTCTCTTCTTTGACTCCTCCTCTGTGCTAACTGCTGTCTAAAACCTGGGCAACTCATGACTCCCCTTAAAGCTTTCAATGGTTCTCCTTTCCATGAGGCGGCCTTTCTCTGTCTGGTGCACGGTTCCCCGAAGTCGCTTGGAGGACTTGTTAAAGCACAGGCTTCAGGGATGCACAGAGGTCGTTTCTGCAGATCTAGAGCTGAGGCCAAGATCTGCCTTTTTAACAAGTTCTCAGGGAAGACTGATGCTCCAGGTCTGGCAGCCACCTTTTGGGTACCACTGCCTCAAGAAAAACAACCACATTACTTACAAAGGCATGAAAATTGTTCATATGCACTCCCTGTGGCCTTATCTTTCCACAGGTATTCTTACACAGACATTGCCCGTTAACTTCAGAATTAAGTTTAGCTCTGGTTCTGTACTGTAATAAGACCTTTGTTCACGCAGCTTCTTATACCTGCAATGCCCTTTCTATTACTTCCCTCTCTCCCTGGCCAACTTCTACTCATTCTTAAAGACTGGCCAAACATAGTTTCCCAGGTTAAGCCTGCCCCAATCTTCCTAGGAAGCAAAATAAGGCATTTCTTCTTTTGATCTCAGAGTGAAAAAAAAGAAAGAAATTATAACTGTGTATGGTGATAAATGTTAACTACACTTGTGATAATTTCGCAATATATATAAATATTGAATCATGACACTGTATACCTGAAACGGTATATGTCAATTTTACCTCAAATTTAAAAAAAAATTATACTCACACAAATGAATAGATAAAATGTTAAACTCTGTAATGATAGCCTATGTTTCTCCACGGTACATATCACATTTATTATTATATTTATTATACTACATTATATATTATCACAAGTTATATATTTGTTTAGTTTCTTATTTATTATCCATCTTCCTTACTAAACAATAAACATGAAAAGGGCAGGTACTATGCTGTTTTTTTCTGTTATAGTCCCAAAGATTAGTAAGTAGCAGGCACGCACAAAATATTTGTTGAATAAATAAATACATCACTTAATCTACTTCTCTAATTAGTTACTGTCATGTCTGTCTGATCTTCATAATGACAGCCCCAAAGGGCAGGTGTCATATTCTTCCCATTTTGTGATCACAGACCTAATTACTCAGTAACCCCCTAATAAATGTCTGTTGAATGAATGAATGGCATTTAAGAAATTCTTGTGATTTAGCACAATTCTCTGTCTATACTCAGGAACTATGATCTTAAAGCTCTGTATAGCATGAAATTGACCACACAAGCTTTAAACACTTGATACAAGGCTAATTTGACAGAGTTTTAGAAAATTTGAAGACTTTCTGTGGCTACCAGGCATTACAAACAAGAAGTCGGCAGTTTGTTAACTAAAGTCAAATTTAGGATAGGATAATGACATGTAGAGAAGAAAAAGTGAAGTGAAAATCACAGTATCATCTTCCAAGGTTTTATTTTCTCTTGAACAGTATAGGGAAGATGTATGCAAATAATGTCATATCATAAACCTGACAAAGGCTCAGTAAGACAACAGATCATGTAAGGAAAATATATCAGAAGACCAACTTGGAAGAAATTCACTGACCAGCTAAACAACAATATGATAATAACAGCGGCATTTAACATTTAGTGAGCACTTACGATGTGCTCAGCTTTATGCTAAATGTTTTACATGGGTTATTTTATTTAAACTTCACAACAATCTTATGAGATAAGCACTACATTTCTAAAAACCGCTTGGTAAATGAGGCTAAGAATGCTAAATGAACTGCCTAATGTTGCCCAGGTGTTACAGGTCAGAGTGGCAGCCTAAACCCACACTTGACTTCCAGGGCCATGGTACTAACCACTACACATCCTTTAGAAACTAGAACAGTGTACCCCAAAGTACACTATGAAAATTCTAAAAATATGGAGCCATTTCATATTAAAGATTATTTTTAAAGTATTTCACATACATCATTTAGTAACACTGATATTCAGAAAGCTGATCATACACTGAATCTGATACACCATGTCAGCCTGCAAGCTTTCCTGACAGATTTTATTGTTCTTTCAACTGGTTTCTGCTTTTACACATACCTTTTTAAAACTAAAACTTTCACTTTGTATTGCAGTTTATTTTTCTGTCTTCCTCATAAAATGTGAATTCCTCAATGCAGAGACTGTATCTGCATCCTTGAACTGAGCACATAGTAGACACTCAAAAATAAAGCTTTAAAAAACACATACTTTAGGCCTCCTTTCCATCAATTCAACTATATATTCTTTAGGAGATTTAAAATCAAATTAAAAAATTAGAGCACAACAGAGAATACTAACATATTTGTTAACTATTAGGTCCAAAAGCTCTTATAAAGACACAATCCATTAAAGTATTTTGAGATGAGAATTAACACTAAGAGCTCATTTTGCTAATTGATGAACATCAGCAACTTAAAAAATGTGATTTCATGTATTTTAATGTTATCACATTTTGTGTTGACACATGAACTATGAGTGCTTTAAATGAAACTACTGTGTAAAAAGGACAGAGAAAATGATCTTCTTCCTTATTTAAATAAACATTTTCATTTAACTACCAAACTTGAATATGACTTTCTCAATTTTTGGAAAATGTTTTGAATGCTACATAAACAATGTCTCTAACTACTCAGGACACTGATTACAAGTTTTTCTTTTATATTTTTAAAAGCACAGCACAAACATTATTTGCTTTTGTGGGTTAATAGCTTTGAAATGTGCCACTTGGCAAACACTTCTAAATTAAACTACTATAATAATAAACAACAATGTCAAACAAAGAAATCTGACTTGCGATATTTTTTAAGGTTCTCAGATAACTTCTATGATAAGCTGCACGACACACCGGGCACTAAAATCAGAATTGGAATCACTGCCTCTGTTAGGATAGGACAAACTGATCAAGGACACAGATGTATTTATTCTGCGAGACCACCATTTTCCTCCTTTGTTGTTCAAACATACAACTTTCCTTTGTAGAAATTCTACCTTTTCAGTTAAATTCATCACAAAGGATGCAGCTGTCAGGCCAGAACTTATTAAATCTATTATTAGCAATATAAGCATCTAAATTTTTATTAATATGGAGGTGCAAAGACAAACAGCAAGGCAAGAGTTAATTGAAACATTCCTCTTTAGAGCAACTGAGTTGAGGAGTGGGGGCGGGGGTGGCGGGAGGGGCAGCAAGGCCGAGAGACGCAGAGTTAATCAGGGAGCAAATCCAAAGCCAGGCATGGGGAGGCCTCACTAATGAGCCTCAAGTACCCTGCAGTGGTTTTCAAACTGAACTGGCTTCACATGATGCCACCCCATGACAGAATGCAGCCATAGGAGAAGGGTGATTAGAATAAATGACGGGAGTAATTAACTCTGATGTGAAACCACCTGATTGGAAAAGAGAAGCCAAGAGCTATTTGGCTGATGGTCCTCCAGTAGAAAAAAGGAAGCTTTCCCTTTCTCTTGTGTGGGCGTTCAGTTAGAACGCAGCTCTTTCAAGTAGGTATTCGGTGGCACTAATGAAAAGCAGCTTTCATTCAAGGGCCTCTCAAGGACCTTCCCATTCATTTTGAAAGGGAAGAAAATAAAAGCTTCAAAGTAGAACTAATTTACTTTAGTCCCCTACCTCTTAGTGAATGTTGCATTAGTAAAGTCTGCATCAGTATTTATGCCCACAGTCTATCTCCAAATAATGTCATCAAATACCAAAACATTTTACTTATGAAATTACCAGATAAGGGCAATTCACATTTTAATATTTTGCCTTTCTTTAAAAATATTTTACAACATTGCATGCACATGTTAAATAGATATTTTTTAAAACTTGTCAATCACACTCAATGCAGCTGGAAAGAATGTTTTACATAGAAAACTTTAAACTTAAAGTAAGTGCTGATCAATGTAAACATTTCCTTTGTGTCACTGGGATCCTTCCTCCTACAGCAAGACACTCTAGAGTAAGAGAGAGGAGTATAAAGTGTGAATGGGGTGCATTCGTTCCTGAAGAGAAAACAAAAATACTGTTAAGTCAAGGAAAGAAAGAGTACGTATTTGTGCAAAAAGACAGCTTTCTTACAGTGCATATTGACCAAGAGAATTCACCACACCCTCCGTCTGCTTTCTTTTACAAAGAGCAGAATTACAAAGACGGGGGGCATTACTACCCGCTGTTTTACAAGTAATCATCAATTCATCGGGCCAATGTTGTTCCGTACCTGCTGAGTTAATGTTCCTCGACACCCCCCCTCCCAGACAGGTTCTCAGGCTGCCCAGTAACAGGGATGGGTGTAGCAGCGCAGGGGACTTCGCAAATGTTTATGCCTAAACTAGGATTTATTTGACAGCTTTACACCTTTGGGCATGATATAATTAAATATTTTGACAGCTAAACAAAAACTGTATAAATTTAAAAGCTATTAGGAGCGCAGAATCTAGAATCAAAATGAAGTGATTTGCTTACACCCTAAACCACTGCTGCAACTCGGTCCATGACAGGCAGAGAGAGGGCTACATGTCTATCAACCTTTTTAGTTAATTCTTTCGCATCTCTCCTGTGACGGGTATTCCCCTCATACACATTGACAATGACTTTAACATCAACAAAGGGAACACACACATTTAAGGTTATCAGTGTAACTCTTACTTTTAGCTATTTTCTGTAATTTTAGAAACAGGAATATTAAAAAGGCAAAGACTAAGACATATTTAAAAGGCTGCTATGTGCTATTTAAAAGGACTTAAAGCAACTCAAGGAGTGTGAGTGGTCCTTCAAACTCTGTCATTATTGACTAAGAAGTTAAAACTCATTCACGGGACGTGCCAGGTTCTAGACTTTCATGGTATTCTGGGCTCTTTGGTCCCCTAAGACCACAGTCTCACTTCTCATGCAAGGGAAGAATCACAGTGAGTTACTCTGCTCATCTTCAGAAAAATCCACTGTTCGTTATCTGAGCTCCAGAAACTGTTCCCATCAGTACTTACTACTCAAACACATAGATTAAAAGCCTCAGATGTATCTCTAAGAATTAAAAAAAAACAACAGTAAAGCAAAATTGTCCATTAATGTAACATTTTTAAAATGGAAGTCTGATTCATACCTATCATATTGCATCTAATAATCATTCTGGAAGGCACCTTTAGACCACTGGCTTAGAATCTAACCAAATGCTCAAGTTTAAACAATACTTAATCAACTGTACTAAAGCATTTAAAACCCCACTTTTCATTATGTAACAATTTGAAGAAATACTGTATCCTCAACTAAAGATAACTGATCAGTTGTCCATTTAAAAAAATCAAGTGCTGGAGGGAAGGAATGCAGCAGGTGGAAAACCTGGAAAGAAAGAGCTGTGATCCCTTCCACCGAGAACATGCTTTCTTCTAAGAAACCGCAGTTGTGTGGATGGGGGTAGACTTTTTACCCCCATGAGTTACTCCAGCATTTTTACCTGCATGTTCTGAATCAGTCAGGCACATCAGTCTTTTCAGCAGAATCTGCCTTAGGCACTTAACCTTTCCTGGCTCAGGTGTGCCAAGACCAAAAAAAAAAAAAAAAAGGCCTAAACAGAAGAACAGATCAAAGCTCCAGAAAAAAATACAACTAAGCGACCAAGAGATAGCCAACCTATCAGATGCACAGTTCAAAACACTGGTAATGAGGATGCTCTCAGAACTGGTTGAATTTGGTTGAAAATTAGATGAAAAAATGAAGGCTATCCTGAGTGAAATAAAGGAAAATGTACAGGGAATTAATAGTGATGGGAAGGAAACGGGGACTCAGATCAATGGTGTGGACCAGAAGAAAGAAAGAAACATACAACCAGAAAAGAATGGAAAAAAAAGAATTAAAAAAAATGAGGAGAGGCTTAGGAACATCTTTAAACATTCCAACAGCTGAATTATAGGGATACCAAAAGAAAAAGAGGTAGAGCAAGAAATAAAAAATAATTTCAACAAGTAATGAAGGAGAACTTTCCCAATCTGGCAAGAGACTTCCAGGAAGTCCAGGAAGCTCAGAGAGTCCCAAAGAAGGTGGACCCAAAGAGGAACACACCAAGGCACATCATAATTACATTACCCAAGATTAAAATGAGGAGAGAATCCTAGAAGCAGCAAGAGATAAGGAGACAGTTATCTACAAAGGAATTCCCATAAGACTGTCAGCTGATTTCTCAAAGGGGACTTTTACAGGCAAGAAGGGGCTGGAAAGAAGTATTCTGTGTAGGTCCATGAAAGGCAAGGACCTATATCCAAGATTGCTCTATTCAGCAAAGCTTTCATTTAGAATGAAAGGACAGATAAAGCTCTTGCTTCTCAGATAAGGTCAAGTTCAAGGAGTTCATCATCACCAAGCCCTTATTATATGAACTCTTAAAGGGATTTACCTAAGAAAAAGAAGATAAAAATACAAACAGTAAAACAAACTCACAGTTATTAACAACCACACCTAACACAAAAACAAAAACAAACTAAGCAAACAACTAGAACAGGAACAGGAACAGAATCACAGAAATGGAGATCACATAGAGGGTTAGCAGGCAAGTGGGACAGGGAGAGAGAGGGAAAAGATACAGAGAATAAGTAGCATAAATGGTAGGTAGAAAATAGACACACTGGAAGGTTAAGAACAGTATAGGAAATGTAGAAACTAAAGAACTTATATGTGTGATCCATGGATATGAACGAAAGGGGGGGGAATGCGGGTGGAAGGGGGTGTGCAGGGTGGAGGGGAATAAAGGGGGGAAATGGGACAACTGTAATAGCATAATCAATAAAATATATTATTAAAAAAATCAATGACATGTTTAGAAATCAGTTCACTTCTCCTGTGGCGTTTATACTTCACTTTATCATCCCTCTTGGGAAGACAGCTTTCGAGGGGGAAATACTATGGACCAGATCCTGTTTAACTTGCACACACTGACATCAAGTAATTTAAAAATCACCCTAAAAAGCCTTGTGTATATATCTGAAAACATTACTGTGTTATCTAATTGTTCTCCTCCTCTAGCTCCAGTTAACAGGTTGGGCGTCTTTTTGTGAACCATATCTGGAACTACTAGAACACAGCCTAAAAACAGATTACACTTTTTCTAGTGTTTAAATATCTGACAGTACATGGACTGCAGGGATACGGGACTGGGGACTCAGAAGCTGACAGTTTCAATCTGGCTAATTTTTTATGAATGAAACTTGAGTAAGATCATTTAAACACTAGTTATTATGTTCAATATTGCTAACAAACAAATAGCTGTTGGAAGACTAAGTTTATACCCAAAGGTAAGTATCACTTGGTATAAAATTAGAAATTAAGACTACTAAAATACTACACATGAAAAATGTCCTTTTCTGAAGGAAAATTATCTCAGTGTCTTTTATTTCATTGCTTCTCTTCTCCATGGACAAAATGTTTAGAAAAATTGTGTCAAATTATCACATTTACCCAATATACTTGACTTAAGGCATATGTATTGGCCAGACCTGTGATTAGAATGAGATCACCAGCAGCCCTGATCTGTTCTAATCTGGCTGAAGACACAGGAACTAGAACTTGACCCATGCTGCCTTTATACAGGTAAAAGAACTACTTTCAAAATGTTAGAAATTGCTGCGGCGGCTCTAAGAGTACAGCGGGTTTAGGCACATTCATTGAACATGTGTAAACATTTCATGCCTAGTAAAATACACTGATTTCGTAGACCTAAGACTCCACTGATACATCTTTATTCTATGTATTGCTAAGAAATAAAAAGAGCTGCAAAATAATTATAACAAAATGGTATACGAGTCCATTGAAGACACTGAGGTAAAAACACAGTATATACAAAGGGTGCAGAGAGCTAAAGCAAGCTTACATAGTATTATAACCTTTTGTATAAATATATAAATATTGAAGAAATGTCTTATATACTTGTGGGGTAAAAATACAGTTTGCATTAATAAATGCTCAAGATATCATAAAGCTTACACAGCAGATTTGAAATGGCTGAACAGACAATTAGTGGAAAAAATACAAGGAAATTAAAAGAATGGAGCAGAGAGAAATAATAAAATGGAAAATATAAAAAGACAGCTATGGTAGTCATGGAAGATAAAATGAGAAGGTCCAATATACATCTAAAAGGACTTCTACCAAGGTTAAACTGAGAAGATGAGGAGACAATATCAAAGTGATAATTCCTGAGAACTTTCCACCAAGTATTCAAGGCACAATTACTTAGATTCAGGATTCAAAATAAGTTCCAAGCAGAACAGACAATAAATCCATACATATACATTATTAGACAGTGAAAAAATATTAAAAGCTACCAAAAAGGAACAGCTGACAGATTTCTCAACAGTAACAACAAAAATTAGAAAATAAGAATTAATAATTCCTAAATGCTAAGAGGAAAAATAATAGTCAACCTACTAGCTAAAGAATGAAGGTTAAAAAAGTTCATTTTAGATAAAGAAAAACATCATGAGAAGCAAAACACATTTTTGCTCTATATCCAGAGCTGAAATCGTCTTGCTTCCTCCCTTTGGGTGTTGCACCATCACCTGAAACCCAACCTGTTCAAGGACGAACATGAGCATTTATTTCCACACTTCTCTTCTTGACCTCCACATGTCTGTTTAATTCATCACCATCGTGTGGTCATCTAATGTCAAATCTTTAGACTATCATTTAATTATTTTTTTTCAGTTACAAAAATCTTACTAATTCTACCCAGATATTTCTTTGTCTTCTGTGCTGCACATTCTCACTGTGCCCATTCCGCTTCAGGCTCAGATTATTGGGACATTTTAAAAGCCTCCTAAATTGACTTCATGATTGTTATTTATCGCTACGTCATTAAGCCTGTGTGATGCTACTGGAGTGAATTTCCTAACCTGCAGCTTCAGCCATTCCACTAAAGTTCTTCAGTGCTCCTCTTTGCCCATGGAGTAAAGCCAAGTCTTGGTCATGGCAATCAGGTCCCTGTGAGTATCTCACCTCAACTCCCCCTTAGGGTCTTCAGTCTCAACTACTCTCTTCCTTATGTAAGTCAAACCGGATCACTGTTAACTAAAATAACTTACTTCTCTTCTGTACCTCTGTACCTGTCCTTTCCTTAGCTGGATTTCGATTACAATAAAAATTTAACAGATATATACTAACTTCCTCTTCCTTCATTTTTTCCCTTAATAGATAACACTCACACACATTTCCACTTGTCAACTAATGTGTTCACAAAGAAGCCAGATAATCACCCTTAAGGGAAGTGCAGAGGGCTGTGGCATTTCACGGACAGCACAGCCCAACAACTGGGTTACTCCAGGTTCCTTTCCACGGAGAGTCCTGTTAATATTAGAATGGAACCCTGAGCTATCAAAGAGCCTGCCAAAGAAAGAAATAATTGTTGAATCACTTTCACTTGATCATAAAAATAAACAAAATACTATACTTCCTTTGCAGATTTATAAACTGTCTTTATTTTCAACCAAATATATTTGTGTATGAAACTAGAAATGCTGCTGCTCTCACATGGTGGTTCTAAATTATTCAGAAAAGTATTCTTTGAAAAGGTAAGAGTTTTGAGATGGGTTTTGGTACACAGCACATATATAATTCCATGCAATGAGATATAAACTCTCCCATTTTGAAGGCAGTGTGTTAATGCTGCATTGAAATGAAGTAAGTTTTTTGTTCATTTCCTAAGAGAACCATGATCTCACCTGGATTAACAATTGTGCAATTAAAAAAGGCACAGGTTTATAGCAAAAAAGGACATTAAGGGTTGTCCAATCCTTGGCTAGATGATCAAGGTTAGCTAGAAATTTATCCACTATAATCCTGTAATTTTATGGATTTTTTATCATTAACTTTTTTGAATAATTGGTTTTATTTTTGTTTTGCTGCTAACTATGCTTTAGGTGAGGGGTTGACAAAGTTTTCTATAAAAGGCTAGATAGAAAATATTTTAGGATTTGCCATATAATCACTATCACAATTACTCAGCTCTGCCCTAGTGACCGAAAGGCAGCTATGGGCAACACAAACAAACATGGCGGCTGTATTCCAGTAAAAGCTTATTTACAAAAACAGGGAGCCAGCTGGCCCATGGCGGGGCCAATAAAAACAACTTTTACATCAATTAGTTGAATTTTGACCTTTTCTCCACTGAAGCTGACTGGGTATAGGACCCAAACCAGTAAGAACCCAAAGCCCAGCAGATGACCCTGATGCCTCCAGAAACATGGCTGCTACCTGGCCCCAACGGTATTTCCCTTCTCCCTACTCCGCTGGCAGCTGACACTGTTTCAGGAGACTTCCAGTTTAGAGGAAAATAGCTCCCTTCCTCTGTGAAACTGGAAATCCAGTCTGCCACCATCTATGAGTTATGATCTCTTTAACCTAAAAGGCTCCTACTTATCCAACTGTGACAGGGGGTAAGTTGCTTGTTTTTACTAAGCCTCAATTCCCTTCAAGTGGGGTAACATCTTTAGTGAGGCAATAAAATGGAATAATACATGAAAGAACACCTAAACCAATGTATGGCGCATCGCAGGCGCTCAACATACACAGTCCTCTTTTGGTTCACCACTCTGCCTCCTTACCCACAAAACCCCTTGATCCCAAGTTCATTCACTTATTCTGCCACTATGGTTTCATTTAGGACTTATACATTTCAGAAATTGTGCTAAAAGTTGGGGACACAGCAGTGAGTAACACAAGGTCCATTTTGATTCCTGTGAGAAGACTGAAAACACAATATTATCTTGAGTAAGATAATATTAGATAGTGATTACTGCCACACACCAAATGATAAGCTCTAGAGTCACAGAATTCTGAACAGAATGAGCAAGAAAAATACCTTCAGAAAGGTGACATATCACTTGAGATTTGAAAAATAAAAGTCAGCTACTCGAGGTAATTGAAGAATTCTAGATGGCCTGAAGAGGAACAGAAATTCTAGAGGTTAGAAAAGTTCTGGCAATGTAAGTCATCTTCTGAGACAGGTAACGGCTAATGTCAATCACTCTTCAATGTCTCTTCACGCCACACAGCGCCCCCTGCTGCTCTGCTACTTCTGCAGCCTCGTTACATTCCCACGAGCAGTGGGGAAGGATCCTAGTTTCTCCGGGTCCTTCCTGAATAACACTTGCTGTCTTCTGCTTTTTGATAAGTCATCTCAGCAGCTGTGAGATGATATCTTACTGTAGTTTGATTTGCAGTTCCCTGATAAGTAACTGCTTTGGGCATCCTTTCATATATCTGTTGGTCATTTGTTAATAGTATTTGGAGAGAAGTCTACATTCGATTCTTTAGCCCAGTTTTTAATCAGGTTATTCAATTTTTTTCTATTGAGTTGTGGGAGATCCTTACATATTTTGGAAATTAATCCTTTTTCTGTTATATGGTTTGAAAACTTCTTCTCTCATTCCATAGGCTGCCTTTTCACCTTGTTGGCTGTGTCCTTTGCTCAGCAGAAGCTTTTTAGTTTGATGTAGTCCGCTGATCTACTTCTGTTTTTGTTGCCTGTGCTTTTTGTGTACAGATGCATAAAATCACTGTCAAGACCAATGTCGTAAAGCTTTGCCCTACATTTTCTTTTAGGAGTGTTATAGTTTCAGGTCTTACATTTAAGTCTTTAATCTATTTTGAGTTGATTTTTGCATCTCAGGTAATCTAAGGGCATGTGGATATTCAGTTTTCCCAGCACCTTTTAAGAGGCTATTCTTCTTCTATTTTATATTCTTGGCAATTTTGTTGGAGATCAGCTATGATATATACATAGGTTTATTCCTTGGCTTCTGATTCTGTTCCACCGGTCCTTGTGTCTGTCTTCATGACAGTGGTACACTGTTTTAATTACCTTAGCTCTGTAATGTACTTTGAAATCATGAAGCAGGATGCCTCCCCCTTTGTTCTTATTTTCCCTCAGGATTGTTTTGGCTATGCAGGTACTTTTCTTGCTTCACATGAATTTAGAATTGTTCTATCTTTGTAAAAAAAAATGGCACTGAGACTTTTGACAGGAACTGCATGTAATGTGTAGCTCCTTTGGGTGATACGAACATCTTAACAATGTTAAATCTCCCAGTCCACAAATGCGTGATATCTTACCATCTGTTTGTATCTACATTCTTTCAACAACGCTCTGCAGTTTGCAGTATAAAAGTCTTTCATTTCTTTAAGTTTATTCCTAAGTAGTTTATTCTTTTTGGTGCTATTGTAAATGAGATTATTTTCCTAATTTTCTTTTCAAATAGTTCACTGTCAGTCTATAAAAAGAGCAACTCACTTTTTGTATGGCAATTTGGTATTTTGCAACTTTATTAAATTCATTCATTAGTTCACCAGTTGTGTGTGTGTGTGTCGGGGGTGTCTTTAGGGTTTCTGTATATAAGACCATGTCATCTTTAAAAAGGACAATTTTCCTTTTTCTTTTCCAATTTGGATGCCTTTTTATTTTTTCTTGTCTATTGGCTCTAGCTAGGACTGCCAGACCATCAGATTTATTATAAAATCACTAAAGTAATACTTATTCAATTTATAACCCAGGATTATTCCAAATTTCAAATAAGATGAGTACAAATTGCTTTCTAAACTATAAAGTACTATAACATGTAATTAGAAATAAAGGAGAATGGATTTCGGCTCTGGAAATGTGATTGTGAATTTTTGCTGTGTAATAGTTGTGTGACCTTTCCTATCAGACTTTTCAGGTTTCTAAATAAACTGAAATATCTTCCCTACCAGCTTCCCAAGGACATTTATGAGACTCAAATAACTAAAAAAAGGATACCTAGTATTTGTAAAATAATAATTCAGTAGGAACAGAATCTGTTAAAACTACAGCTTTTTATTATTTAAAATTGTTATTAAATGCCATTATATACATTTAAACAGAAACACTGCTAGCTTTAGTAAAGGTGCTTTAAATACCTCTGTGTTTATACAAGTCACCATATGCAAACACAGAGCAAATACATTAAGTTCATGCAATGTAGTATTTTGCACATGGAAACTTGGGTCCTTGATTAACTATTTAGGGCAACACTCATAAACTAGACAGTAGACATGTAAACATGTCTATCAAGTATATTAAAGAACCTATACTATGCAGCAGCTGACACAAGCTGGGATTTGATTTAAAATCTTTAGAAAGAGAAGGCTGTTTTAGTTCTAGAAATGGGAGAGGAGAATTTAACCAAATAGTACTTTATCTATTGGACCTCTAATTTCCCACAGGCCCAATGCTCATTTAAGGTATCATAGGTAAGTTTAGTATAACACACTGTAAATAACATAAGTACTTAATCACAATTGTAAACCAATGCGCCATTACAGGAACTTGGATTTTACCATAACTGTTTACATTTTTGCTCCACACCAATGTAAAAAGCACCTTTTTCCTGCTAGTCTCCATGCGCATACCAGGCAGCATCTGTATTTGTCTTGAACACATGACAATCATCTGACTAACTATAAATGGCAATCACCTGAATGAAAAAAGTTTAAGTCCGTATCTTCCTAAATTTCTCTTCTCTTTATGTCATTTTAAATAGCATTCAAAATCACGTCAGTCACTACAAGTCACAAGACAATGTCCTAGTAGCGTGGTCCCTCGCTACTTCTGCAGAAGTCCCTGGTAATCGGCCACCCGTCCAGTTTGGTTTTCGTACTTGACTGAACGCTGATCCTCTAATCACAGACAGGAATATTATGATTTTTCTCTCATTTACTGTTTGTTCTCTGCTTGACTGGACAGCAATCCCTAAAAGACACACATGGATAAGTGCTGCTTTTGCTAAATTGGTCAGAGTCACTCACGGCCTCTATTTCTTCTTTGCCGGCACTTATTTACAGATGAAAATAAAATACTGTTATCAACAGCTCTTACGATTTTCTAAAATGCTACAGTTACAAAGATCTTAATTCTCTACAGAACGTAAAATGGACGCAAACTCTCCAGACCAATTTTCTAAAAGGAAGTCCAGATACTAAAAATAACTTCAAGATGTGGAATGCTGGGAAATATCAGGAGCAGACAAGGCAACTTGTGTGCAACCGTCAGAGACACGGAATGAGTTTGAGCAAAGCTATTAGCCGGCCTTACAGACGAGGAAGAAAGAGCAAAGAGAGTTCTGACAAGCAGAACTCACAGCCGCAATCCAAAGATGAGCTTAACACGTATGCAATGTAGAAAAACCCTGCCATATCTGTTATACATCATAAGGTCTTATAGTCAAATAAAATAATAACTTAAAAAAATCTCTTCAATAACAAGGTAGATTCTTTCCATTCTGGGCCAAGCACAGTGGGAAAAAAAGGGTCAAGGTAGAAAGAGAGTAGGTAGACACTACATGCCTATCAACTATGAAAACTGTAATTCCCAGAGCATTTGAAAACGGCATCATGAATGATGACACGGGGTGCAAACAGGACAAAATCTTGAAGAGATTTTGGAAAACTTAACTGTCATTTTTTTGGTCATCGTTCATAACTATAAACGATGTGACTGAAAAGGTGGCAGTTTCTTTGTACTTCTCTGCAGGTATCAATATGCATCCTTTTTTGCTCAGTGGTTTGAAGTTGCTCAAAAATTTGGTGGCATTATTTGACTATCTATGATTTATCTTGTATCCCCCAAGATGATTCAAATGGTTTTATATTCTCTATCTCTATGTAAACTCCAAACATAACAATTTTCAAAAAATATATGTACTTTATACTATATAGACAGATAGATATTACAGTTATATAATTCCCAGGTAAAAGAACTGAAGAAAACTAATTTCCACAAAGTTTAAACTACTAAATTAAGCAAGAGAGTAGCCCTGAGGCCTTCATGTTTTACGCCTTAAAGATCTGCTAGAAGGCGGCCCGAGAGAGAGAGAGGGCACACACAAAGGACGGGGCAGAAGCAAGAGAGCCCCTCTGTAAGGCCAAAAGACTGCGGCTCTAAAAACTGAAGTCATAATATTCACTGGGTTCTCACGCTTTTTCAAGGCAAATTAAGTCAACAGTTCCTGAGGTAGTTATTTAACTGAACATGGACCCTCAAAAGTCAAGAGTAGTGAAAACATTAGCTGGGGCCTTGAAAGATTATAGTAGAGAGTAATAAAAAGGGAAATCTGGCCCAAACTGCCGACACAGCATCTTTCCAAATCGCTAATGTTCACAGGAGCCAACCAACTGCAGCAGCAACAAATGCAGGAATGAAGCGTGAAAACGGCGAGGGCCGCCCAAATGATGGTAAACCAGTACTAAAATATGCCAAGATAATTTGCATTCGTAACATCCATATAAACCTTCACCAGGTTTATGGATATTTATTTTTTCTGTTTTCAGATATATCCAGCGTACCTAGTAACTCCTTTCACATTTTCTTATAGATCACTACATGGACATTAACAAGGAGTCCTGCATGCAGACACGGGAAAGAGGTGCTCTGGGTGGTGCACTACTCTTTGAAATTGCAGTTACCACCATCACCAACCCAAAGGAAAACTTAACTGCTATTTTTTGGTCAATTTTCTATAGGTAACTTAAAAAAAACAACACTTTTGAAGCACTTGAAGCACTCCGATCTTTTATGGGAGTCTGCAACGCAGGTGTTACCCCACTTATGTACAACAGAAGTATCTCGGGCAACACATACAAATAAAGTGGATACAAAGGACCAAGAGCATCACTGTTGTACTTGCAGCACAGAACAAGTTCAACAGCATGGATGTGGCACCTGTTCTCTTCCTGAGGGCAGAAATTTTAGAGCTATACTTAAAGTAGAGCAAGACCCTGACAAAAAGAATATATCTAAATGCTGAAATTGTCGATACGCCCCCATCTGCCTCAGGGCTGGTGGAAAGAGAGTGTGTGTGTAGCACTGCAGTCTGGCAGGGCTCATACTTACTTAATAAGTAGATGCAATTTACTGTAATCAGGTATCTGTTGCTTACTGTTTCCTTAACACAAACATTATGGAAGAGTTTTCATATCTATTTAAAAGGTGGTGAAACCATGATCTATAAAACCTTCTTTACTAAAGAGTGTTAAGCTCGGAATATTTACTTAGAAATGTGATAAGCAGATCCTCCCCTCCTTTCCTGCCCCCTCCCTTTTGCCTTTTCTTTGCCAAGGGACAGAGTGCCTGAGACTCCAAGCTAAGGTTCTGAAAGGAGTAACTTCTCATGGGGTGATGCTTGCTTTCAACATAAAACCAACATTAAACCTTACAAAGGAAATGAGTCACATTAAGGGAATTATAATAAGAAAGATACTCTGCAGGCTTAAAGTGAGACTTAATAGTGGAGGACAAGTAAAACAATATGCAGGGTTGGGAAAAGGAGGTTCAATGTGCCACTGTGACATTGTCTTGAGTGAATAAAGGTAAGAATCATAACCTACACATCTTTGTCCATATGAACTAATGTCAACCTATGCTTGCCCACCCCTGGATGTTTTGGTTAAACAGGGGTATGGAAAAAGAAATACACAATTGGTGAGATTTCCAAAACACAAACTTCACCTCAAGTTTTTTTCCACACGAAAGCATTAAAATAAAGGGGCGTGAGGGTGGGGAGGGAATAAGGGCTTTAACCGGCATTCAGATCTGTTACTACCAGTATGGATTTTTCATGTTTTATTCAACAGACACTTGGAACTACTCTACAGACTTTGCCAGTAGTTAATGCCTGAGGCCTGTAGAGCTCTTATTATTCTTGATCCCCAAATGTTCTAATCTTTGGGTCAGAGATGTTAGATTATAAATTTGCAAAAGATATTTAGAAAACCATTACTTGAAAAAGGAAAAGCTAATATTCAGAGAATATTTACAAGGGAGTTAGTTTAAAAATGACTGAACTTACATATTCAAATCATTTCAGGAAAAATAACAAATATCGCCTAAGTGATTTTTCTTTTCCTTGTAAAACATGTGCTGTAAATACATCTTATCTTTTCCAATATTATATAATGTCTTGAACAAGCAGAGCTGTATAAATACAAAAACTACAGCTCTGCATATGAAAGCAAAAAAAAAAACAACAACCCATAAACATAATACAGAGTCTGCATCTTGGTCATACAGGGGGAAGCGGACTAAGTCATATATATAGTCCTTTGAGTTGATCCAGTTAAAATAATGGGCAAACTTGTTTACTTTTTAAAATTTACTATTGTTTTATGTTCTACTACAAATATTGGCCAAACTCTGTGGCATCTCCTGTACTAAAAGCAGGGGAGGAAAATCAGGAAGATTAAAAAGAGAGTAAAAGAAAAATAAGAGAGGAACTGAGGAAATAGATAAGGCGGAAAGAGAAAAGGAAGATGAACAGACAGAGGAAGGAGGGAAGAGGGGCAAATTGGCTTAGTCAAGCTCTCTCGGGACAGTGTGCTGAGTTACCAGACCAGAAATGAGGGGCTGAAAGCTACTACTGATAACTGGTGGAGGCCGAAAGTGCTACTTAAGTGCTTGGTGTCTGTCGAAGAAGAGGGAGGAGAGGTCTGAGACTGAGGATGCCAAGTGCACTCCCAGGCAGCAGAGTAAAAAGGAAGCATTAACAGTAGCCTCGGGGGAAGCTGAGCATTCTATCCCAAGAGCCAGAGGGCAAATGTGGCAGCAGCAGTGAGTAGCAGCTGGATGAAGGGATAAAGAAATAAAGAAGCCACAGGAAAACTGGCAGCTTTAGGCAAATAAGGCCAACTAGGCCTGTCCTGATATTTAGAAGAACAAACTGCCTGGAAATAACTCCACCATCTTTCTGGTGCCAGCGGGTTTACTCACCAAGAACTGGGATACAATAAGCTACAATGTACTTACCAAGCTTTGCTAGGTACTGATTTATCTGGGTAGAGATGAGCTCTGCTTAAAAGATGTAACTAGGATACTGAGAGTGTTTAGCTTTCCAATAATCAAAACGAACATTCTCCATAAATATCTGAATAGTACTAAATTATTTAAAAGGAAAAAAGTATGTAAAATATTTTTGTAACACTGTATTTTGTTTTCCAAATATTATTTCATAAGGCACAGTTGAACAAACCAAAAAGGACATGTGCCGATATTCCTCCTGCTTTATTAGTGACCCTATGACACTCAAGTAGAAAACTGAAGGCATGGAAATCTTTCAGGGAACTCCCAAATTATATTCTCTTGTGTTATTTTCATTCATGTTCTGCTACAAAAACAGGTTCAAAGTACTGCCTTTACATCCAAAGATTAGATTTACCAAATACTTTTCAAATTACTAAGCTTGATATATTTGACAAACTGTAATTTGTAATTGACTCAGTAAATTCCCTTGGCCTGAGAGTAAGTTAATTCTCTTTTCCTCATCAGGATTAAGCTCATTTAAGGCTGTTATGAAAAATTATCCTGGCCTTAGTGACATTTCATACATTTAAGAAAATCAAACTGAAAAGAAACATCAATTAAATTGTAGGAATTACTATAGAATTCCTAAATTCTACAGGAATTCAAGGAAGAAGGAGGCTGGGATAGGAGAAAAGTTCCTCAAGGAATTTCCCAAATTCCCATGCAGTTAACAGTGAACCATGTAAGTAAATTTTAGAAATTAGCCACATCCTTTACAAAAGAAGCTGCTTACCCTCTACTTCTTCTTGCCTGTTTCCGAAGGGCTACAAAGTGACTATGGAAGGTGACTGCAGAAGAACAGACCCCAGGCAATGGTGGACCAAGTAGAAGAAACCTGATGACATCATGGATTATACTTTTTGTAATCTGTGGAATGCCGACAACTCAGACTTTACCCAAGAAAACAGCCTCCACCTCCAATAAAATAAGTACTTCTGTGTCCGTATGAAAACTGTAAATCATAAAACTAGCAGCAAAAACAATTACATATAGTGAAACAGACTATGTATACCCAGGCTAAAAAGGCAATGTGATCAGATGGAAGCCCTAAAACATCATTACACTAAAACAGGAAATATATTTCTTAGATATGGAAAACCCTTCAATACCCAGCTCAGATGTCTCTTAAATACCTTCATTTCCTGAACAAAGTAATTTGTTCTATCATCTATGCTCAAATTTATTACATTGTGTAGTTTTTATTTCCGTTACTAAGTGGTGTATTCTTGCAGGGGGGGATTTTGTCATATTCACTCCTGTAGTTTTCCAGAACTGGGCACGGTGTTTGGCACACGGTAGGGACCAATAAATATTTGTTAAATGAAACACTGGACTTTTGTAACAATAAAAGAAATGCGCTGAAAATATATTTTATTAAAATGCTTTCCTCTGCTTGCAGATCATGCATTATAATAAAATCTTTTTCCTTACCCACAACTCCAGACCCTGAAATCATAATTTCTTCCTTTTACAGCATCACTGATCTCAAGTTGTCCATAATCACTAATTGTTTTGGAGCTGAAATGCAGACTCTATCAACCAATGCAAGACTGTGACCATTTAATTTGTGAATTGTAGACACTTTTACATAAAGAGGAGGCTGAACACATTTCACAGGAGTAATAAATAACTTCAGACGTCCTTAGGAGAAATTCAGCTACAGGGCTCACCTATTAATTTTCTCTACTGAATGCATTTCTCTACTGAATGCAGAGAAGTGTTACCTATCAGCATTTCATGTTATCACAGGAGAGAAGATTTAATCTCTTACATCACAATTCCCTTGCCTCAGTGGCCATGCGAGCCTTCAGTATCACACCTGTTCAAAATCTGTCATAAAGCTTAAAACCTACTGTTCTTATTCAATACCTACTATCCATTTACTGCTGAGAGAGGCTAAGTAACACAACCATGGTCACTACTCAACTAACAAAGAACACAGGTGGCCACTGTCCTAATATTCTATTAGTATATATGCATCCTTCATGTTCAAGTGTTCATATGCAATTTTACCAAATTACTGAGGTTGCTGATATGTAAGCGCAAAACCTATGGGCCAAGACTGTTGTTAATGCTAACTATGCCACTAAAATTTACTGGAATTAGAATTGTAGGTCTATCTATGAATATCACTAAAATCCTAAGTTTAACCCACTATTCAGAAATAAAAAGAGGAAGAAAAAGTGAGGCTAGTAGCAGTAAGCACAATAAAGGGAAGGGTAAAGAGAATCATAAGAGAAGTACAAAGTGCACCTGGAACTTCACAGGCAAAAAGACCTGGCAGTCCTGGCTCTTGTGTTTACATGTCTCACTACAGAGAGACTGAAATTTGTTTTGTTTGGGTCTTGGGAGTAGAATGAGGATCAGCGGGGAGAAATTGCAGGGAACAGATTCCAATACCACAGGTATAATGCTATGTGTAACAGGTTTCAGTGGTGAGCTTGGAATCCCACTTAAGAGCAGGCGGACACCTGACTAAACACTATTATACATGCATAGTTATAGTTTAAATGTAGGGGAACAACATGAATGCACTTCCCATTGGGAAGAGAAGTTTATCATCAGTATATTAAATGTATTCAGAGGTAAGGAGGCTAGAAGGGAGCTAATAATACAAGTAGTATGTAAGAAAGGCTAGGGTGGTGAAAATGAGGCAGAAGAGTCAGGAAAAGATATTGTAATATCCTGGACCAATTATATGTTAATATTATCTGTTATTGTACCTATAATTTGAAACAGGATTTAGAAAAACTTAAAACTATAATTTATTCTATTATTTATTATAACATCACCTTATATTCTTAAAATCCATGTTAAAAATATCTCAAGATATTATTAAAAACTGTATTTATCATTCTCAAAAAGCCTATTTCTTGCTACTTCTATAATACCCGAAGGAATACTGAAAAGTATATAGAAATTAGCTAAGCAAAGGGTGAAGGGAGGGGGGAGGGGGAAGGGAGCAGGGCAGAGAGGAACAAAGAAAGAGACGTACATGCGTGTATCTGGTGGGGGAATAATGTGGAATTTTTGCAGGCAAAGTAAGTAGCTTATAAAATGTGAGGAACATAGGACTTTTAAAGAAGTGTAAGTTGCTCAGTGTGACTAGATAATGTTCTGCAAGAGATGAATCTGGGGAGGGAGGCAGAACACTGTGAAGGGCCTTGTATGACATATCAGACAGCAGGAAGGCTAGAAGGAAAACTGCCTTCCAAGAACCTGCATGGCAACTACAAGCAACAACTGGATCCTGTACTGCAGGGTAAAAATTCCGTAAGGACCATTATCAGATCAACTAACAAAGTTGATATATGGAAAGCAGATTAAACTATTAAATTAACTATTGGCCACTAAATAAAAGCAGATTAAACTATTAACTATTAAATAAAATTAATTCATTTTATAAAATGGTAACTTACTGTGATTACTTAAGAAAATGTCCCTCTTCTTAGGGTACACATACTGAGTATTTGGAATAAAGAAACATGATGTGACTTACCCTCAAGTGAGTCAGTGAAAATATCACATATGTGAGTATATATTGTTTATATGCATCTATACATATATGTGTATTATATGTGTATACACACATAAGGAGAAAGGAGGGAAAAGAAGGAAGGAGAAAGCTCACATGAAAAAGAGGGATTACCAATCCTAACTCTGGGTAAAGAGCATATAAATGTTATGTGTGCTATTTTTATTTTTGCAAATTTTTTAAGTTTGATATTATTTGCAAAAAGAAGTTTTAAAAATGTTAATGCCGAGGTTACTGTTAGAAATAAAATACGTTTAGTAGAACATATATATAAAAACAAAAATAAAGCATAAAATGAGAAAGAAGAAGGGAGGGGTGGAGGGAGGAAGGTAAGTCATGTTGAAAAAGTGTAAGTCAAATCTCTTCTCCCTTTTTGGGGGGTGGGGGTGACTTACTGGTTACCATGACCAAGGAAATTGAACAGCTTACATAAACTTCTTAGTTGGAAACAACGTGTTGGACAGACAGCAGATACTGGCAAATCAGACGGACATAAATCCCACAGTAAGCAGTTGTGTATCAGGCAGCACAGTGCAGAGCTGCACGGGAGCATCCTCAGGCAGAGCAAACCCCACGGCAGAGGCGCTGCTTCTCGGACACGCGCCACTGCAGGCGGCAGGGCCCCGGGCCAGGAAAGAGGCAGAGAGGGGCAGCAGGCACCGTCTTCGCAGCAGCGCGGGATATAACCAACAGCAGCGGTGGGTGTGAAGGGAGCGGGGTGAGAAAGGTTCTTCTGTGAATTCAAGCTCATTTTGTGAGCACATTAGCCTCACTGTTCTTCCCCAACCATTACCATTAGTCCCTGGCAAAGCGGTAACTTCCAGCTGTACCTGGCAGGCACTACTGTGACAATTTACACAAAGATTAAAAACAAACAAAAAAAATAGTGTATTTTCTAAATCTGTTTCTGTTCTTCTATTGTAAAAAGTACCTCTCCTCCCACCCTTCCTTCCCTGCCTTCTAACCTCTAGAGAACTTCAACTGCTCTGGACAAGCAGTAGGCTACCGCAGATGAGGTTTTGCTGTTTATTCTCCTCAAGTCAACTTGTCAAAACACGTCAACAATTTAAAGAAAAAAATATGAGAAGCTGCTCCAAAATGAATTAGATTAGCTAATCTGCAAAATAACATCACCAGGAATAATTTGGGAAGAGTACCCAAATCCCAATCGTGGTGCCAAAACATTGGGGTGGATTTTTATAAGCTGTGACTCTGCGAGCGTGGTTTAGACAGCGACACCCGGTTGGAAGAGGCTTCATGGAAGGGGAGGGTCAGCACACAGGTTAGAAAAGGGAAGCACAGGGAGTGAGAACGTGGCAGTGTGTCCTGAACAGACCTAGAGAAGAGGCGGTTCACCCACATGCATGTGAACATTCTGGGTTCTGTGGCTGGCACTCCTTCCCTTGAGACAGAGGCATCAATCTACCATGGCCATGCGGCCTCCTTTGGAATTGACGTGTCATTCTGGCAGTGGCTCTGTCTGCTCTGGTTGCCTCTACATCCCCAGAACCTAGGAGAGTGTAAGCACTGAACAAATATGGCTCAGCCAGTAAGATCACCAATTCTCTCTATTATTCTAAGTCAATGTTACCCTATAGTGATTTTTGCTTATATCTGGATCCCCACACAGTTTTGGCTAAGGGAGAAACTGCCGGCCGGAAAGAAGAAAGATTCTGGTTTCCTAGATAGCGAAATTCTTCATGACAAAGAGCTTTGCTTTATGCTATAACTTTCAAGTTTGTTTAGTGCAACTTACTAAACACATTCATCAGTAACCAGGGTATAAGAATTTGCCCATAGCTGCCACTGTCAGGCCACTTTTGTGCTTTCTGCAAACAATTTTTACTGATTTTATATTTGAACCTCTTTATCTCTGTTATTAAAATATTAATGTTGAATTAACACAACTACTTATTTGCTTAATCTACAATATGCCCACAATGGTTTCAAGAGAATGATACCATTATTACCTAAATATAAGACTAATTTTAAAAGCTTAAGGTCTTTTCTGGTTCCTACCAGAAACAGTTCCTACCAGGGACATCCTTATCTTACTAAGGTAACTTATTCCAATATGTTTTCAATTCTTAGGGATTGGATTTTTCTCTTCTTTGCTTTTATTTTTTAAATTATATAAAACATTGCATAGCTGCAAAGTCAAAACTATGAAAGAACAGATTCCACTGGTTCATATGACACTTCTTACTTTGGCCAGGGTATCTGTGGGAAAGACACCTGTAAACTGCGCCACGGGACAAACAGGTAGGTGATTTTGCCAGAGAATGGCAAGTTTCCCGTCACTGAAGTGTGTCATTTTGCATTCCCATCAGCAATGCAGGAGAATGCCTATTTTTCCACAGCCTCATCAACAGAATATGTTGGAATTGGAATATACTGGAATTTTGCCACACTGAAAGACACGGATATAATTTTAATACAATTTATATTTCTTTTATTATGAGAAAGGTTGAGTATGTTTTCATGTGTTGAAGGGTCACTGAAATTTATTTTTCTGTGAATTGTTGCCATTTCTATAAGATTGATGGGTTTATTTCTCTATAATTTTTCAGAGTTCTTTATAACTGAGGTCCACTAGCCATTTGTCTAAGTTTTAAATCTCAAATACTTTTATTGTTTGTCATTTGCCTTTTGACTTTGCTTCTCGTGCATTTTACCATGTGAAAGTTATTATCTGTGTTTAGGTAATCAAGTGATCAGTTCCTTTTCTTAATACTTTGGGGTTTTGAGTCACCATTGGGCAAGTTTTCCCACACTCAGGTTACACAGAAACTCACTAATGCTTTCTTCCAGCACACCATTTCACTTTTTTCCACGGTTAGGTACCTGATCCTCAGTTTCTGGTACGAAAAACAGGTATAAGGCTATCTTTCTTCACTCGGCTAGCCCATACCCTTTATTATACAGTCAATCTTTTCCCACTGTTTTGAGGTTGGATGGGGGTTTATACCCCTCCTTCCCCCAACCAACACAGAACCATTAGGATACTACAAAATAGGTACTTAACAAACAGTTGATGAGTAAAGAAACATTATTTATTAACTATACCTCGGGAAATTCTGGTGCAGACTGTGTTCTCCATGAACCACACTGGGAAATATACTACTTGCTGTAAAGGATAACTGTTTACACCTAACACCAGAAGTCTACATGCAAAAAAAGCACAGAAGGTCCACTGGGTAAGGAGAATAATGATGCATGAGTCACGTGTGTACATAAAGAGATTGAGAATGGGTTGTGAGAAGGCCACGGGGTAATATGTAGGGGGTTTTATGAAACATTTTAAGGAAGATGAGAGTTTTGAGAAGAGCATTTGCAGGGTTTTTTGGTTTTTGAGGCAGGGTAAGGTTATAAGCTTTGGTTTAAAGAGGGGTAGGCCCACACTGCGACAGGTAGAAACAGCATGTGACAGGCACTGTGGGGCGCGAGAAAGACACGTGCAAGGATGTAATCTAGAAGCCAGAAGGTGAAAGCACCGCTACTGTAGGTCCCTGGGTCAGGAAGGGGAAGAAATCTGGATTCTCGCCCACCACACACTTGCAGGCGCATCGCTCATGCTAAAGTCTACAAGAATGAGAAGTCCCTATAAAACAATTATTTCCTGTATCAGTGTAGATGGAATATTTGTGGGAAGAGATTTTCTATTATTCATGAATTTTTAAGTGTTTTTGTTAGCTTGTTATATTGTTTTAATGAAATATTAAGTTGGTAAAAAGTCATAGAAAGTTACTTCAGAATAAACACAGAATTTCTATATTTTTATTATCTTGCCTGTATTACATATAATACAGTAAGATGTCACTGAACAAAATGTATTTTGCATTTCATTCATCCACAGTCCAGATTTCAGGGGTTCAGAGACTCTAGGACATAGCAAACACTCAAATCAACTGAAGGTCACGAGGGAAACAACCACAAAACGTCTGAACTTGAATGGTGGAAGGTACTATCAACCCCTGGGCATTTCCCTTGTCTTACATGTATGAAATAATAAACTAGATTAAAAAAAAAAGATGAAAACCCTAACAGTGAAAAGTGACAGCTGACACTACCAAGAACTATGAAATGCTGACAGAAAAGCTAAAAAAAGGAAAAGAAAAGAAAAAGCAGAAGAACATGTATTATTTTTAGCTGAGGAACAAAAAGTTCTATAAATGTCAATAACTTTGCAGGACAAGATGGAAAATACATGAATATTTAACTAGGAATAGTCCAGAAAAGGCTATTTAAGTTCTAAATGCTCTGCTTAAGAGGTAGGGAAATGTGTAGTACATTTCATAAAAAGATTTTTTCAAGGGAAATGGTGCAGAATATTGTTATTTGGAAGTATAAACTTCAACTCTATAGAGCCCTTTCTACGTAGGAGTTCCCCACTGCTACTTGATGCTGAGGATCTGAGGGACTCTTCTATTAATTTTGGAATGTGTCTGTCAAGGAACACTAGTAGGTGGAATAAAGCTAGTAGATGTCTTTTCTCTTCCTTAACTTCTTTAGAAGACATAAGATTGGAGAGAGCAACAGTCATAATATGGTACCGTGGGCTTACAACACACATGGATGTGATATATACGACAACAGCACACAGCACGAATGACTGGAACTGAGTTCAAACGAAGTCACTGTATCTTACTCAAACTAGTATTAATCTGAAGTGGACTGGGATACCTGAGGTAAATGGAGATAATTACGATGCACAGTTTCCCTAGAGCATTGACAGTAGTAACAAAAAATTAATGAAATATAATGGGAGACTAGGAATATCTACCTAATACAAAAATACAGCGGAGGAATAGAGAAACAAAAGACCCAAGACTAAAGAAGATAATTAGCAAACTGGCAGGTATGAACCCAACCACAACAATAACAGTTTTAAATGACAGACTATCAGACTGGGTAAATTATATGCTCCAAATATGCTATCTATAAAAGAATCACTTTCAAATCATAGGCAAAATAGGTGGCAAGTAAAATATTGGGAAACTATACACCATGCAAACCTAAGAGAGTCGGACTTGTATACTAATACCAGGGAAAATAGACTGAAAAATTACCAGAAACAAAGAGAGGCAGTTTATGATGAAAAAACACAAATTCGCCAGGAATATAACAATTATAAGCATGCATGTGCAGTGGTAGGCTGAAAAATGCACCCTGGTGCCCAAAAGACACAAAGTCCCAGTTTCTAGAACCTGTAAGCACTACAGAAAAAGGACCTTTGTGGTGTGATTAAATGTAGAATCTTGAGATGGGAACATTACCCTGGATCACCAGGGGGCCCCTAAATATAATCGCATGCACACTTCAAGGAGAGAGAGATTCCACAGTAGGCAGAGGACAGAGGCAGTGACCTGGAAGAAGTGCAATGCGGATTTAGGACTTCTGGCCTCTAGACCTGTGAGAGCATAAATTTCTGTGTTTTAAGCCAGCAAAGTTTTTGGTCATTTGTTACAGCAGCCACAGGACACTAATACATGCATCCAACAGCAGAGCTTACACACACCCAGATGAAGCACAAACTGACAGAATTGACAATATTTGGGAACTTCAACATCCCAGCAGCTGAACTGCACAGAAAGAGACAGAAGAGCAGCAAAGCTATAGAAGACTCGAACACAATGATCCAAACTTGATCAACTGACATTTTCAGAACACTCAACAACAGCAAAAAAGATCATTCTTCTCAAGAGCAAATGGAGACTTCTCCAAAATGGGCCATATATCCTCGGTCATAAAGCAAGTCTCAGTATTCATAATGACAGAAATCACACAAAAGATATTCTCCAATCATAGTAAAATTAAATAAGAAATTAAAAAACAAAGAAATTTGGAACATCTACAAACATTTGGAAACTAAACAATACACTTCTGAATAACCCATACGTAAAAGAAGAAATCACATGGGAAATTATAAAATATTATGAAATGAATGAAAATAAGTAAACAAAATACCAAAGTTTATGGGATACAGCAAAAATAGTACATTAAGAAAAATTTATTGCTGTAAAAATCACTATCAGAAGAGCAAAAGAACTCAAATTTTAAAAACTGTTTCCCAAATTAAGAATGTAGGAAAAGAGCAAACTAAACCCAAAGCAAGTGAAAGATAAGAAGTGAGTATTAGAGTATAAACCCAACCAAACAAAAACAAACACAATAGAGCAAAATCAATAAAAATGAGGTTCTTTGAAAAGATCAACAAAACTGACAAACCTTTAGCAGGAATGATCAAGATGACCCAAAGTCCCATAAATCAGGAATGAATGTGGTAATATCACTAAAACCTTAGATAAATTAAAATGACAAGGAATACAACAACTTTCATACAAATAAATTAGACTACTTAGATTCAATAACCTAATTCCCTAAAGTGACACAAATTACTGAAACTACTGAAGGAAAAAAATAAAATGTGAATCAACTTGTAACAAGAAAAGAGTTGAATAGGTAATTGAAAATCTTCCCAGATGGCTTCAGTGGTGAATCCCACCAAACATTTAAAGAGGAAATAACACCAATCTTTTATAAAGTCTTTCAGAAAATAGAGGAAGTGGGAACGTTTTGCTACATCTCATTCCATAAGACCAACATTATCCTGATATTAAAGTCAGACAATTGTAACACAAGAAAACTACACATCAATATTCCTCAACACAGATGCAAAATCCTCAAAAGGAACAATTCCTCAAAATATTAACAACCACAAAATACGATACATATCAAAATAATGTATGCCACCCAAGGATGATGTAGTCAAGAAATACAAGATTGGTTCAACATCCCCAAATTAATTAATGTATCATATATTTATTTTTTGTCTCCTGTTTGGAAAACTTTTCTCTATTCCAGTATCTTGAAGAAATCCACTGCATTCTAAAAGTTTGTTCCCTTATATTTAAAGCTTGAATATGTTTTCATTTTTTGTTTGTGGCATAAGTTTCTGCTTTCATTTTTCCTATATTGGTTATCTGTTGTTCCAGGTTAAACTGTGTCCTCCAAAGTTCATGTGCCGAAACCCTAATTTCCACGTAACACATTGTATGACCTGGTTTGCAAGAAAGGTCATTACATATATAATTATTTATGTTAAGGCAAGGTCATACTGGAGTGGGGTGGGTCCCTAATCTGAATGACTGGTGTCCTTGTAAAAAGGGGACATTTGGACACAGAGATAAGACACAGAGGACGATGTGGAGAGACACAGGACGAAGACAGGTATACACAAGCCATCAAGGGAGCTGGAACAGATCCTTCCTTCCTAGTCCTTGGAAAGGTCAGCTCTGCTCAGCTCCGATTTCACACGTCTACCCTCCAGCACTGTGAGACAACAAATTTCTCTGCGGTTTGTGGTACTTTGTTACGACACCCTAGGATACTAGTGTGACAATGATCGCACATCTTATATTGAAAAGCCCTTGCTTTCTCAGCTCTGTGGAGTGCCTGTGTGTGTCGTGGTCTGGTTCTGGTTCTCTGCTCGCTTCAGTCGGGCCATTTCTCCCAGTTCTCCCTGATCGGTATGACTCTGTGATCATTCTTGATGTGCAGGACAGCAAGTCTCCCGGAAACCTGGTCCTGTTCTCACAGAAGGTCTTGGCTGTAAACGGGTCCTTTGTTCCTTTACAGTTTTTTCATATTCCAACAAAACAAAACAAACCTGTCAGAACTTGGATTAATTTTTACTTTGACTTTATACATTTACAGAGAATGAACAACCTATCAATTTGGGGCATCTTTTTCTGCCTACTTATCCAGGTCCTTTCTGAGCTAAAAATTTCACAGTAAATACATACCACCAGTAAGAGGAACTGGTGGTAATAGCAAACCAAACAAGAGTAATTTTAGAATTTTTCAAATTTTATACAAATGTGCCCCTGGTCCCCAGGGGTTTAGACCCCACCACTGCAAGCAGTGGAGAGGGCAGAGGGTGGACTATGCCCACAGTTGAGAATAATTAGTACCAACTAAAGCTTCCGTGGCTATGTATTCATTCCTGGCCACATCATTCTCAAGGTGCAGAATGAAAACCAACTGGGAAAGGAGCAGGATGAAAAAGGCACGCTGGCTCCCAGCATTTCTGCATCTGTATCTATCTCTATCTCTGTAGCTACAGATGGATACAGATATAGATGTATACAGATATCTATGTCTCCTGGTCAGCTCTCTTAAGAAACAGGCACTTGAGTGCCATTAATGCAGAAAATGGAAACAAGGATGTGAATAAAGGTCAAAGAAGTACAACCCCTCTCAAGTCTCAATCGCCCCTCTCGACCTCACAGTGTTTCTAAGCACTGCCGTTCGGAACCGGCAGGCCACCACAACCATCCGGCTGCTCCCTCCCTGCAGACCCAGCCACCTCAGGCTGCAGTTCTGGCTACAGGCACAGACAGCCCTTTCTGACCGACAGCAGACCCTGAGTGTTCGTACTCCGTCATCACCAGAGAACTAAATTTCCCATTCAGACGAAAGGGTTAGAAATATGGACCTAGTTCATTCAAATAGAAGATTTATAAAGGTTTAGGTAGGTCAAATAGATTTATGTTTAGCAATAGGTAGGAAAAACAAGGATGGTGGAGAAATGAAATCTGAAAATTTTCTTTTACACTCAGACAATCATATTTGAAAACTTATCACCTTTAATCTGTCCGTATATCATCTGGAAAGGAGAAAACATACTCATTTTATCTTGCTTTACCTTCTCAAGCAAGTGACCATTCATGTCACCATCAAGAAAGAATGGAGAAGACAAAAGCTCCAGAAAGTACACAGAAGCCAATGCGATCCTAACTGGTAAACTCAGGACAGTTCACCAACAGGAGCCTCCCTTTACTCGACTCACGCTGTCTCCCAGCCCTGAGAAGCTTTCTGTGTCCACAGCCTGAACTATCACAGAGGGAGCAACCTTCAAAAGATCAGGGACCTGGTCTGGCTTGTTCACTCACTCTTACAGGGCTAGTATTTACAAGCTCAGCAAATACCTGTTAAATGAAGAATTACTTTTATTAAAGTTTAAGTAAACTATATATCCTTCAGCTACAATAAAAGGTTCCACTTCATCAACTTTTAAAAATAAGAGGAAACATAATATAGGTCTGTAACATCAACATTATACCATTAGAGATATATGATGAGCAGTCTGAATTCATACATTTTTATATTATTTGGAAGTATGAAAGCCTGTTTCTCATTTATATTTCTGAAGCAAAAGAAAAAAAAATTTGGTCCAGGTCATATTAAATAACACAGAGCAATCTTTGGGATGTAGTTAAGACTGCTTTGGTTTTACCCTGATTCCAACTGTTCAGAACAAAGAAAATATAATGTATTTACCTGAAAGATGAATCAGAACTAAGTGGGTTTCCCTCCTAAAACACACAGTATATTATCTTCTGTACATAAATGCAACACTTTAGCCAATTCGCTAACCTTACATTCAGATCTATGTTACTTACCACAAGCTCTGAGCATTAAAATGGTTAGTTAGGGGAAAGAGTAGTTACGTCTCCTAACACAAACAGAAAATGTAGCATTGCCAGTCCACTATCAAAATCATGTTCCTAAAAATATCTTACCCCCTGGAATTAATATTTGGGCAGCCAAATACTTTAAAAAGATGTGTTGGGTATCTTAAAATGAGTATGTCAGTTAATTAATTCTGCGATCCCCTGCTACCAACAGAGCTCCGTACAATCTGCTATTATTCACTGTCCTATAGATCATCTGTTCTTGGTGCTGGTTTGTTCCAGGAAGAGAGACAGCTGCAACACTATATCCCTGTTCAACCTGAGGACCATCTGACTTTAATTGTAACACACAGCTTGATATGACTCTGGCTATGAGAAGCCAAAGTATCGTCTGTAATAATCTGGAAAAGCAGAAACCTGCCAACAGAGGGCTGAAGCAGGGACCTGCGCTGTCTGGCTGCCTGACGGGCTGCAGGAAATATGATTAATGAGTAAGGTATAATGATATCAGGAACCCGATTAGCACCACAAAAAGGTCACAGATCAAAGTAGTATGCATTTCATGAGCTACAATCATTGCATAAAATCTGTGGACTTGAAGAGGTAAACCAAAAAGAGGAGGGGAATAAAGCCCTAATGCGATAACATGCTAACAGATACATAAAATACCATACACTAATAATGCAGTCACTTATAGAAAGTTAATAGGGAATTATAAAATGAATCAATAAGGACTGCACTGTAGGAAAGCTTTGTTCATCACAGGTATATAGTAAATATTTTTTAATGAATAAATTATTAAATTCATTCATAAAGATACATGTATGTAAAATCAAGAATCTTTTCTATTAAGAATTAAAATGATTAGAGATGGAAATACTGTAACTGTAAATTATGTTTGTATTTAATTTGCAGTGATTTCTTTTATATAGCTCTGCTCAGAATGTATGCTCATTCAGAGCCTTAACTATGAAGACATCTGTAAAACTTATAAGAAAAGGAATCACTAGAAGAAATGTTTAATATCTTAATGTTATAATAAATATGCAGTTAGTGTAAAATACTATTTTGTATGTAACGTCATAGTCGTTCTAACATAGTCTTAGAACAGGGACAAGCAAAACCAAAATCTGATTGGAAAACAATTGGGTAAGTAGCCTCCTTTTCTTTTTTTTCTCTTTTCTTTCATGTACTTATTTATTCTTTGTGCCCTTGGGAAACCAGTCTCAAACAAGTCTGGCTCTTCTGAGAGTAAAGATGGAAAGTACTGTCTGGAGAATAGCTAACCCCAATCTGCACAATTACATTTTCTTATTTGTCAAAATATTGTTGAAAAGCTTTAAATGTAATTAACTCAGTCTCTGCCTCTTAACCTCCTTTATAACACAGTAAACACACCAACAAACTTCTTTGTATTTTTAATAACATTAAATATGCTAATGATTAATAGAGAGCTGGTATGCTTGAGACTTAAAAATTAAATATTTGAGAAAAAGCATTTCAATAATGAAGTGATATGGATTTATTTTCTTAAAAATTTACTCAAGGTCAAAGATGATTATTTATACTTTTCAAATATTATATAAATAGTATTTTATACCTACCTAGTAGTAAAATAAAAACTTTTAGTGGTGATTCAAAAGGAACCATTAAACAATGAAAAAGGCAAGGCCTTGGCTGGGTAGCTCGGTTGGTAGGAGTGTTGTCCAAAGGTGAGGGTTTGATCCCGGGTCAGGGCACATACAAGCAGAACCAGTGAACGCACAAATAAGTGTGACAACAAGATCAGCGTTTCTCTCCCCACCCTTCTCTCTCTCTCAAATCAATACTCGGGGGAAAAAATAAAAAGACAAGACACACCACAGACAGAAAAGTATTTGGAAAAGATATGCTAAATAAAGGACTTTTATGGAGAATAAAAAGTTCTTAAAATTAAATAATAAAAATACAAATAGTGCAATTAAAAATAGGCAATCAATCTGAACAGTTTACCACAGAACATATGAGTGCAGAAAATAAGCCAGTGGAAAGGTGGTCAACATCATTAGCCATTTGGGAATGGCAAATTAAAATCACAATGAGATACCTTCCAGAATGGCTAAAATAAGACTGACAATACCAAGTCTTGGCAAGGATATGGAAAACTGGAACTTTATACATTGCTAACGGCAATGCAAAATAGTAAGCATATTCTTCTCATATGACCTGGCAATAAAACTCCTAGGAATCTATCTAAGATAAATGAAAATAGATGTCTATCCTAAGACACATACAAATATTCATAACAGCCTCAACTTGGACAAACCCCAAATGCCCATAAACTGTAAACAGATAAACAGGATCTGAATTCTACACAGCATTACAATGAAATTAGCTACTGATACATGCAGCAACATGGATGGATCTCAAAAACATCCTGCTAAGTGAAAGAAGCCAGGAACAAAAAGACTACATACCGCATGATTCCCTTCATATAAAATTTCTAGAAAAACCAAAACTACAGAGCCAGAGCCAGGGGCTGCCTGGGCCTTGGAGTGGGAGGAGAGGCAGACTGCACACAGGCACAAGGAAACTTTCTGGAGTGACACACGTGTTCTAAAGCTCACTTAGGTGGTGGCCGCACAGCCGTATAAACTGACCAAAACTTAATGACTTCGGTTACTTTTTAAAAGGTGAATTTTATGGTATGTAAATTACAACTCGCTAAATGGGTTTTAGAAGGGAAATCACAAAAAACAATTGTGAAATGACTATACCTTCTATCGACTTCTATGCTCCTGGGAAACAAAATCATAACTATAGATAGTGGTCACATTGAAAACCTTGACATTGCCCTCAATGTCTTTCATAGCTAAGCTTTGTCTTTTGCTGTCATTTTAATAACTTGAGGAGAATCTTCAAATGGGTGTGGGGTAAAAGTAACATGTAAAGTACCTTCAGACTGAGAAAGAAAAAATGTTAAGAAAAAAAGAAAGACTGTGATAGAATATTAGGTACTATTTTCTGAGTGCCTAGAGAGAATATTTTATATATTTTACACACATAATTACAATCTTCTACTCATAATTTCCAAATCACAAATGAGGAAACCAAGGCTCAGAAAGATTAAATTCTCTAAGATGCCATAATTAGCAAAGTGACTGATCCAGGGTCAAGAAAACTAGTCTAACTTCAAAGACTAGCTCGTTCTAGGATTGAAATACAATTGTTGGTTCAAGGTAAGAAATGCCTCCTAGAAAACTCGAATGCAACAACTTTCCCTACGTGTAAATTGAAAATACAATGCAATTTAAATTCAATCTTTAATGTGGAGTATAAAATATTATTTTTAAACACCGTTTAAAGGTCCATGATTCGGCCCTGGCTGGTGTAACTCAGTGGATTGAGCGTGGGCCTGCGAACCAGACAATCGCGGTTCGATTCCCAGTCAGGGCACATGCTTGGGTCGCAGGCCAGTTTCCGGCAGGGGTCAGTTCCCTGCAGGGGATGCACCAGAAGCAACCATACATTGATTGATGTTTCCTTCTTCTCACCTTCCCTTCCCCTCTAAAGATAAGTAAATAAAATATAAAAATAAAAAAAATAAAGGTCCATGATTCTTAACTTCTATGAAAATTAAAAGCAAAAAGGCAAAGTCATATTACTTTTTCATAAAACCGTTAATCCATGTAACAGACAGTAGCAAGGCATCCACTAGAGAGGATTCTGAAGAATCGTTTGTAAGCGCAGTAATCATAAGTTTTTAAGTCTTCATGTTGTAAATACTACATGCAGAGTCCTTCAAAAGACAGAGACAGAATGCGATCTGAATATTTTGTTTCTATTACCAAACTGTGCAGTGGCCTTTGGACCCGGAACACAGAATCGTGTTCTTTGGCTGGTACAAGAAATCCATGTTAGAAAAAGCAGTTTGACTTACAACCTTGCTTATAATTTTGAATTATCACATACATATAAAAATAACCTAAATTCTGTATGACAGAATAAATAAAAACATTGTACCTTGCAAATCAATAAAATTTTATCAAGTTTATATGAAGAATCATGAAGCATTATGTCATTCAGCTATCCCTAACCAACTATGGTCCTGTCCAGATGAGCAAGGGTTAATGGTTATACGAACACATGAAAGATACTTTGAGAAAAGAAAGGCTCCTGACAGACAGAGTAGATGATTACTATCTTACCAATCTGTTTATGCGAACAAATTCTTCTGGGGTTTTGGCCCAAGGAGGAAGTTCAACATCAGACACTACTGTCCCATCATCCATCACTCCGAGATTATAATTATTGAAGTTGACAAACATCTCAGGGAGATAATAAAATTCAGGGATCAACTCCTATATAAAAATAAAAGACAATGTCATATTATAAATTGTAGAAACTGATATTCATAAAAGGCCCTGATGATTCCCTATTGTGCAGAAGAAAAGCAAAACAAACATAGAAAAATGTTTTCTCTTCATTTCACAGCCCTATCACAAAGTTTCTATTAAGGTAGACAGATGCCATCCAACCAATTGGAAATAAGATCTTACTGGTCGGTTCTATCCTCTCCTTCAGATCAATTCTCATTACCTCAAAATCCTTTAATACCAACATTTGACTAATTCATACTTGAGGTCTGACAAGATACAAACAGATTAACATGCTATATCAATAACAACTTAAACAAGATATGTTATGAGGTATATGGAATTTTTCCCCCCCCCAAAAAAACCAAAATCTTCACAAGCATTAAAATGTTACTACCTTGATTCCTTCATCAACCAGGAAGATATGCATTACATTTAGTTATGGTTTAACTATATTTTGGTATTTTGCTCATATTTCAAAACATTCAGATTTAGTTTTAAGGTACTAATACTGGTTTAAAAAGTCAAAATTTATAATTAGTCTAGAAAATGACCTGAGACATTGAGTAAATCAAATATGAGTTTAATAGGCTTTTCAATACGCAGAAAAATGCAGCCAGTTAGGTTTTTGTGTACAACAGGCCCCGTGTAGAACTATTTCGGAGGTCCTATGAATCAGACTGGAAATCCAGTCTTGACATGGGTCAGTGACTCGGTGGTCTTTCAGATACCCCCTTAGGGCCAGCCAGGCAGGCCAGGCTTTCCAAACAGCAGAGTAAAATAGGGAGGTCATCAGATTTCGGACAAGGTCAGTATGAACTCGTCAGAGCACAGAAAAAAGATGCAGCAGGAATGAAGCTATTATCACCTTCACCACCCACGTGAGTGCTGCTGGGCTGCGAGCTGTGCACCCCGGTTCACAGTCACAGGGGTTAACGGAGCGGCAAAAAGGAACTAGGACTCCAACTGCCTGACAACCACCTGGTCCTCGGACTTGAAAAGCCTTTAAACTAAGCAACGTTTTAAAAGTAAGAGCACTGTTAAAAAGTTTCACCATAAATGAAACAAAAAAGTCATCTTCCCCCAATTTTAAGATTCTCATCTCCAAAAGAGATGCGTGTAAGTCTAACTGACAAAAGGGGGTCAGACATGTGTTATTTTATGCAACAAAAAGCTACGGCCAATCTGAGTTAACACGGGTTGTATGAGATGAGTCGGGTACTAAAATAAATGCTTAATGAATTGTATCCCTAATAATCTTCATAGTAACTATACAAGGTAACATAGCATCTTCATTTTAAAAATGAATTTAGGCTTAAAAAAGTAAGTTGCCTAAGGTGACACAGCTGATTTATGATAAATTTAGAACTTAGAACAAGATGTCTAACCCTAAAACCTGTGCCCTAAATCATCACGTAAGCATGGGTCCTACTGACACAGCACGCACTGTTTAAAATGTTTTACCATTTCAAATGTTTTCAACACATAATCTAAGTCATTTTTATAAGTAAAAATAAACTTTTCATTCTTTCTTGATAAACACTGGTTCTCCTAAAAAAACAGATACAGTACACATATATAGAATGTACATGTACTATATATATTATTGGTATATATTAATACATATATGGTATTAATTATTTAATAAGATTAATCAAACCAGGAAAAATTTCAGAAGTGTGCTGTGAATATTATTTACTTACATATGAGGATAAGTAACTTTATAACTATCTTTTAATAATTTGCTGAAGTGTACATTCAATATATTCCAACTTTGACTCAATTTACCAAAAGGTCTTACTTTTATTCCCTATTACCTATGCTAATTCTACAGTAAGAAAGAAAACTATGCCTACCTCATGTCTCCAAAATCAAAAGCAGCATGTTGGCTTAAGGAAGTTCTTATTCTTTCCATTTCCATAATACCCACTTCCAGGCTTCTTGGCCTGTGCCACTCCCCATGTTCCTGTGCAGTAATTCCCATAAGGCTCACAACAATTATAATGGCTAAGTTTTATATGCTAGATAGCTCTCGAGCTCTAAAATATAAGCCTAAATTCATTTTTAAAATGAAGATGACACCTTACAGTCATTTCTATTATAAATCAAAGGCATATACTGCATACTAAAAATACACACAAAAATACTCTTTTCGAGATGAAGACTAGAAAGAATATAACAAGTGACATTTCGTAGCAATTCTCATGAAAAAAAGTCTTCAAGCCTCAGGTAGCACAAAAATTCTTATAATTTTGTATATTTTCTGTCTTCTACATGTCACTGTATTCAGTTTGTTTAAAAATTTTACCAAAATATACTTGCTCAAAATAGAAATGCCTTTTACACATTCTATAAGTTCTAAACTCAGTGAACAGAAATATACTTTGCTCTCAGATCACTTTAAACATACAAATTTATAACAAATTTAAATTATTTTATTACTTCAGTATTAACAGCTTATCCTAAATATAAATTTTCTTATCTAGAAATTAAATGGAGACTTCCAGTCAAGATGGTGGCACAGGCAGACATGGCTTGCTTCCTCACATAACCACGTCAAAATCACAAATACAGAACAACCAGCATTCAGAACCACGAGAAATCAAGTTGAATAGAAGTTTGACACCTATGAAATGAAAGAAATCACATTCACCCAAACTGGCAGGAAGGGTGCAGACAGGGAATGGGCTGGTCCCACACCCATGTGTGGTAGATAAACATTTGAGAGGGATATCTCCAGAGCAAGGAGTCCCAGCCCTACATCAGGACCCCCCAGACCAGCGGTCCAGGAAGATAAGTCCCCTGCTCAGGCAGGAAGGGCCCAGGCAAAACAAAGATGGGGGCTGACCTTGGCCCGTACAACCAGTGAACAGTCACAGACCATGTCGGAGCACCATCACCTTGTCCCTGCACAGTGAATGATCCTCCATGGAGGGTGGACGGTGGTGGTCAGCGGTCACAGTCAATCTTTGCAGCTGACTGGCCTGGGTAAATCCCTCCCATTGACCTGCCAAAAGCAATCAAGGCTCAACTGCAAGAGGGGGTACACTCAGTCACCCAGGTTGGGTGAGAGGGGAGGCTGAGCCATTGAACAGCTACTACAGAACAGCTACTATAGAACAGCTACTACATTGGGGCATGATATTAAGACACAGATTCAAAGCAGCTCTACCTAATACATAGAAACAAACACAGGAAGGCTGCCAAAACAAGGTGCAAAGAAGCATGGACCAAATAAAAGAGTAGATCAAAACTCAAAAAAAAGCACTAACCAAAATGGAGATAGGCAATCTATCAGATGCAGAGTTCAAAACTCTGGTTATAAGGATGCTCAAGGAACTTAGTGAAGACCTCAGCAGCATGAAAATGATTCAGTCAGAAATGAAGGATACACTAATTGAAATAAAGAACAATTTACAGGGAAACAACACTTGAGTGGATAAAGCCAAGAATCAAATCCATGATTTGGAACATAAAGAAGCAAAAAACAACCAATGAGAACAAGAAGAAGAAGAAATAATCCAAGAAATCGGGAACAGTATAAGCAGCCTCTGGGACAACTTCAAACAATCCAACATTTGCACCATAGGGGTGGCTAGAAGGAGAAGAGAAAGAGTGAGAAATTAAAAATCTTTTTGAAAAATAAATTTTTTAATTTCTATTTTTTCTTCCCTACTTTGGGGAAGAAAATAGACATGCAAATCCAGGAAGCACAGAGAGTCTCAAACAAGATGGATGCAAAGAGGCCCACTCCAAGACACATCATAATTAAAATGCCAAATGTTAAAAAGAAAATCTTAAAAGCAGCAATCGAAAGAAAGTTACCTACGTGGAGTTCCCATACAACTGGAAGCTGACTTCTCAAAAGAAACTTTGCAGGCTACAATGGATTGGCAAGAAATATTCAGTCATGAAAAACAGGGACCTACATCCAAGATTGCTCTACCCAACAAAGCTATCATTTAGAATCAAAGGGCAGATAAAGAGCTTCCCAGACAAGAAAAAGCTAAAGGAGTTCATCATCACTGAACCATTATTATATGAAATGTCAAAGGGACTTATTTAAGAAAATGAAGAAAATCAAAACTATGAACAATAAAACAACAATAAATACATATCTATCAACAATTGAATCTAGAGATGAACAGAGACAGAAATGTGGATATGGAGAGTGTTTTGATGGCTGCCAAGTGGAAGTGGGTATGGGGAATGGGTGAAGAGACGAAGGGATTAAGTACAAATAGGTGGTTAGAGAATAGCCATGGGATATAAAGTACAGCACAGGAAATGGGGCAGCTGAAGACTCTCTACTCATGACTTATGGACATGAACAATGGTGGGGAGATTGCATGAGGGAGGGGAAGATGCTGGGTGGAGGGGGACAACTGGGGAAAAATTGGGACCACTGCAATAAAATCTAATTAATAAAAGAAAATAAATGTAACAAAATACACATAAAACGAATGGGAAATTATTCACAAAAGATAGGAAGAACGCACTTTTAAGTCTTACTGGACCATGTTAAACTTTCAGCTATGAAATTTCTAACCTGCCAGGTGGGAGGTAATAACAAACTCATCAATTTCTGTTTTAATAATATATTGTATTTGTGCTTCCTACAAAGATATCTATAGATTTTACACAATGAATTAGTATAAGATATGAATTACCTTGCCCTCTTAATTTTTACCTCATACCCCCATACTTTTTTATTTCAGTGAGTAGTCAGGCATTTCCAGAACTTCTGCATGGTCCAGAGCAGAGAGAGGCGTCTTGAGGACATCCTCTTTTTCTGTCCTTTGTGAAAGTCTAAGCAAACAGGGATTATGTAAGGTGTCCAGGAGAAAAGGGTGAAAAATTAACAGTTTTAGAGACAGAAGCCACAGAAGAGAGAGAAGGGTTTCCCAAGAACAAGGAGGCACATTTCTCTAAATCTGTAACCAGCTTTCTCTCAGCGCCAGGAGAAAGAGATAGATGAAACTGGGCGGGACCCAGGGGATGATGAGTTGTGATTGGGTCCCAACTTGCTTACAGTGGGGTCCTCGTGAATTACTTCTGGGCTATGTGGCCCTGAAGCAGACTCAGTTGGGTAAGTGGAGTGCATGCGGGGCTTATGCTCCTATTCTTTGCCTCAGATAAGCACCCCTGCATACCAAACAATCTGCCCATGGACTTGGTGGCCTCATGATGGTACACTTCGGGAAGCTAGTCTCTCGGTGCCAGGAATTTTGGCACCAGCAAATATTTCTTAACCCAAGCTTGGTATGATCAGCAGGCTCTCTGCCTCCCAAAACCACGTGTCTTAGAGAGTGAGGATGCAACAAAATGGAATTAAGATGTGAGGGCCAATTTTCTAGGTACCGCATAAGCTTGGATCTCATTCAATCTTGGGAAAAGGAGGTTCCTGCCTACCCCTTTAATGACTATGTAATAAATTTCCAAGTAGCCTAATATGAAAAAGATTTGAATTCAAATTGGGACACGTCTTACATACTTGAGGTTGTGGTTATGAATTTATATATATTTCAATGACACAAAGGGTGATGTATGTGTCATTATCACACACAGAAATAAAAACATTTATTTAGTAGGGTAAGGTCTAGAATATGGACCCATAAGCATCTTTCCCTGCTTACAGACCACAGATTTAAATTGCTGAGAAAGAGTGAAAGGGCACATTCATTCATGAGGAGGAAAATGGTTGTAGGAAAAACGGCACACTAGAAATTCAAAAGAGAAAAGGATGTCTAAGAGCTGGGGTGGTCAGAGTAAGCATTAGGGAAATGAACATAATACAATGCATTCCTCTAATGCAACACTCATCACACTGTACTGAAATTGTTGGCTGGTCTCTTATTCTAAACTGATGGCTCCACGAGACTGAGGACATCACGTATCTCCTTTGCCACCACACCGCCAAAGCCTGGACACTGAACGTGACACAAGCCAGGCCTTCAGTGAAAATTTGCTGACGGAATGACTGAAAAATGGTATTTAAACTCAAGGATACATAAGCGGGGGAAAAACTAGAATAGTTCTGACAATAGGAATATTTCAAAAAGAGGTATAGAGATGAGAACATGCATATTCTCATTTCCAATGATCAATGAAGAACTATTGAACAGGTTTAGAGAGGGCTATCTACACAAGGTGGGAAATGAAGCTGTGGAGACACTGGAAGGGTCACAGTGTGGGAAGCTTGCATGCCAGGCAACAAAGTTTAGCTTATTCTCCATAAGAAAAACATTTTTTTCCATAAGAGAATTTAAAAAACAAAACTAAATTTAAAATAGAATGCATGTTTCCAAGAAATTTAACACTGAAGAGAAAGATCGTGCAGAATCTACACACAGTATAACAAACATCATCAAATAAGCACAAACCAAGTAAAGGAGTAAGCGCATATACTTAAAACACATAACGACCTCACTATAAGGAAATGTGCATGAATAAATTAGTTGACAGGAGTTGAATTATCATCTTTAATGTCAAATAAACCTACTGAACTCAACTGAGGTACACCGACATGTGACCAGAGAAATAAATATACATACAGCCTGAATTTTTCTATGGATGACAATGACATTCCATTTACAGCATGGAATTCCAGCTTAATCCCAAAAGCATCTTTCTAAGAAACATCACTTGACATCACCAAATATTAGAGTTAAAATTATCTCCTTTGACAGATAAAATTTAGTAACGGAGTCAAAGATTAAGTCTTTCTAATACTTCTAATGTAACATGCACAAAGTGAAGTATGTTTTATATTCATCAGAAGAGAACATTCGGCTCTAGATAAAAAACACATGTTCAGCAATTCTTTAAAACCTGAGTAGAAAATGATAAGTAAACACTGACAGAAGACAGAGATATTTACAATTCACATTTTCTCCTGACTTGCTGACAATGACTTTAATCTCTGTCATTTAATCAAGCAGATGGGTCAGAGAAGCAGGTAACATGGTCAAATGTATTGCATAATCTCCTAAAATAAAAATTTGAAAGGTTCAACCAGAGGTTATACCACAGTTCAGGATAAGCCCATTGCTTTGATCACAAATCCCAAGGCTTTCATGGTCTAATGATAAGGATTGGTTGTGACCACACATATGCTTCAGTTTTCTTTATTAAGGTATGATCCCCGCTGATACAACTGGCCTCTGCACAAGGCTGTACAATTCTCCCACTCACAACCACCAGTTCTGTCCACAGAACTAAAACCATTAACTTCAAACGTACCTGGCACCCACGACAAGTACTAATCTACTAACCCAAAGCAACATATGATCAAAATTGAAATAAAAAGGAAGATGCTACATCACAGCCAAAGTTACATTTTTATTTTATTCTTATTAAAATATGAAATCCTGGCTACTCAAATACCAGCACCATAGTGAGGTAACTAACTTAATGCACACTGTTCTGGGAACACTGATGGTAATACAAATGTGCAAGTGAAATTTTAGCTTCTCACCACTAGGAAATAATAGTTTATCAAAGAAAATAATATAAAAATAAGCTTTTTTTAATGAACAAAAAAGCAAATGAACAATACATTTATGGAAAAATAATGTATATGCTCTGATACATTTCAACTTTCAAGTATTTATTTTTTTAGGCCACAAATTAGAAAGTTTTTAAAAAATTTAGAGTTCACTTGTACCTATAAGTCATTTTCAGTGGACTGCCTATCTGAAAGTTTTCAAATTGATGATGAAATTTAGTTTTTCCTTATTTAGTAGATAAAATACAATGTTTTCGTTTAGTAAAAGGAACATACCATTAATTTTTAAAATTGAAGAAAGAAAAATAACCTATAACCCTTGTACACAGATCCCACAGATACCATGTTATTAGAAAACTGTCATTTCAAATGCATTAAAATAAAGAAAAATCATAGATTACAAACCAATAGATAATAGATAATCTATCTGAATCTAATATAGTGAGGACAATAATTGGATTTGAGTCTTGTCTACTCAGATTACTGGTCACATGTCTTTAAATTAATTCAATTTTTCTGACCCTTACTCCCCTCAACTGCAATTTCTAAAACACAGAGTTACTAGAGGCTAATATGAGATAATATAGAATTCTATATGCACATAAGATCTTATTGCTATTATTAGCATAATCATTAATGTGATCCCTGATAAACATCCCAAGTTACAGTCTCAGCTTGCCTGATTTTTAAAGTGAAAAGGATATTCACTGAGTTATGTTCATTTGTGAAAGCATTTAACATAATTCTATGAGCATTTAACACAACATACTTATAAAAGTTAATGTGTCCACAAAAATATTTGAGACTTCATAATTCCTACTAAGTAACTATCACATTTAAAACAAATTTATTATTCTTTATTAGCAATGACAGTATGGCTTAATGTGTCTCACTTTATGATGAATACCCTCAATATTTTATAGTTCTCTCCTGCTTTCAACACATTTTTCACTCCCATATTGGGACTGGACATTTTCACTGAGCCTGTTGCTTTTCCAGGACCCTACCTGCAAGAAAATTGGAACTTGGGAAGAGTTAATAAGCATTAACAATGCAAACAACATGTACACTGTAGCTATCAGAAGGGAAGACAAATTAAATGCCCACCTTACATTTTTTCTGAAAAAGTTGTAAAATAAGTACATATCGCTATGAGTATGAGTGAGAACAGTTAATATCAGTGTCCATGAACACATTAATGAACAGTCTAAATTTTTAATGTAACAAAAATATATATTGATCACCCATAAAGTAACAAATCACAGCTGATGTGTATACATTTTTATAATTCAGGATGACAGGAACATTTTCTAAGTGCCCTAAAAGATTTTTTCCTGCCTAGTATGTAAGTAACACAAGAAGAAAAATATTCAGTGTTTCAAATACTTTTCACCAAAGAACAAAAACAAATCATTGTAGACACAGAAGTACACAGTTCAAAGATAAGAAAGTACACCAGGTACTCAGATCACATTTTTGTTGATGAGACACTAGAAACCTAACCCTTGCTTATATCAATCAGCCAATGGTAAAACTGGTTTTCTTTTGTGTTATTTCACTTAAGGTTGCCTTAAGTGAGGCTGCACATGGATACATCATCTAACCCACTGATACCTGAAGAAAAGAGTTAAGTGATGTGGTAAAATTAACAAATCTGTAAGGTATGTATAAGTTATGTGTAAAAACAAGGATGAACAGATGGCTAGTTCAGTTAGTGTAAATGTTTCATATTGCTGAGAGAGGTGAGACAGCTTGAGCACACGCTAACATGGACGTGTGGAAGGCAGAGAGAGGAGGATGGGAAAAGAGAAACTGGCAAAAAAAAATAAACAATGGAAAGAAAGACAGGAGGGGTAGGATGGAGGGAGGGAGGGAGGGCCAGGAGGGAGGGAATACATGAGCCAGAAATGTACAAGGGATATATGGAAAAGAATAAGAATGTAATTTGTTTCCTTTAGCATTTAAAAATATTCAATTATTTACAGATACGTCTGAAAAATAGGAAGAAATTATCAATTTATTTTTACTAAGAAAAATAAAACTACCAAATCACTTACGTTTAAGATTTTTTTAAACAAATGCATCAAGAAATATATTTTCAGCAATTATGTTTTTCTGTAGCTAAACACTTACTTACAAATGGCTATAATGTGGATGCTATCAGCATCCATGCAATGCATTATGGTGGGCAGTGTGCGCATAGGGGAAAAGGAAGCTAACTTATCTTTCAAATTACAGACCCCTGGGACTTCCAAGGTAGAATAGGGCAAGTCAAAGGTCTCACGTTTTACAAATCTCACAAGACACACATAAAACCATTCTATGATCGTCTCCATTTTGTATTCTTTAGCAAATGTGGGCACTTAAAACTTTTAAGGGTTGATTTTTAAAGCTAAAACTAATTCTTGTAATATTAATGATAGCCATTTATTTTAAAATGTTATTTAGTAGTATCTTAGGATTTAATTGCATTCTATTTACTTAATTGTAAGTATTAAATATGCTGTATTCAGTCTAGTTTCATAACTTAATATAAAATTTATACTCATCACTAACAATACACAATAGATTACAAGGTGGATTTTCAAATTGAGTGTACAAGGTATGACCAGTGACAAGATGTCCATATGGACTTCTTTTGTAAAGTTACACAAAGTACAGAACTTAATCCATCTTAAGTATAAAAATGGAGAAAACGGCGTTTATTAACAACTCTCAGTCAGCAGACGACAGTCAGCTTTCAGCTTCTCGCGGCCGGAAGAGACCTGCCTAGAACCCGGGCTGCTTATCACCCGCTCCCTGTGAGCTCACAGCCACTCGGGTTTTGCTGAACCCCTGGCTGGGGTGGCCACACACTCTCTCCTTCCTCCTCCAGCGAACTCTCTCTTTTTCCCAGGCTCTTTCCCTGACTTCTCTTTTTCTGGCATCTTTAAATCTGCTCATTCCTTCGTTCAGTCAATATTTGCTGATTTCTAACTAATTGCAAGGCATGTTCCTAATGCTATGGCTACAAAGAAGATAAAACGGAAAATCCCTACTTTCATAGACTGCTAGTGATGGAGATAAACAAACCACTATATGTGCATCATGCCAAATAGTGGCAAAGAGTGTGTAAAAGCATGGAACAAGACAAGGGGACACAGAATGATCTTAGAGCGAGTGTTCAGTGCAAACCCACTCCGAGTAGGTGGCACTGGAGCAGAAACCTGAATGAAAGGAATGGGCAAAGCAAATACCTGGGGAAAATGGTTGAGGCACAGACACCTTTTAAACAACGCCACCCAAGGGGGAGTGGGCGTGGCATGTTTGAGCAGGAACAACAGCAAAGGCAAGTAAGGCGGCAGCAGATGAGGAGGCGGAGAGGCACCAGATACCATGGGGCCTCAGTGGCTACATTAAGAACTAGAATTTTGTTCTTGGTTGAGCCTTCATTGAAGAGATTTGACCAGAGGAATACCATCTTATTTACAATACAAAAAGTTTATTCTTGCTGTGCCATGTGGAGAAAACAGCACATGGAAAACAGCTGGAGTGAGAGATGATAGTCACTTGGGCTAGAGTGCTAGGGGCAGATGTGGTGATAACTGGGCAGATCCTGCACACTTCCTGCAGGTTGAGAAGCCGGGCAGCGTGCTGCGTGTTATAAGGGAGGAATCAAAGATCCTAAGCCTCCTAAAGGCCCAAGCAAACTCCGTAAACAGTGCTGTCTTTTACTGAGATAGCAAACACTGAGGGAAGAGAGGACTTTTTCATTTGGGGTAGAGAAGTGGGCACTAAAAACGCCTTCGACCTGGCTGTATAAACCTAGAATTCATGGGCAAGCCAAGACGTCAGGTGCAATCACTACGGAGCAAGTGTTCACGCAGAACAATGCAGAGACCAAGCCCTACAGTAATCTGACAGTGTAGGGTATGAAAACATGATAGTCCGGTAAAGAAGGCTCAGAAAGACAAAATGTAGCCAGAAGGGGGTGGCTCCTTAGTCCAGAAACCAAGTGAAGAAGACATTATAAGGAAAATGAATCAATTAATTGCTTCAATAATGCTGACAGATCAAGTACAATGAGAACTGAAAATGTACATTAGACAACATGGAAATTGTTTATTAATGACCCTGACAAGACTGGTTTCAATAAAGTAGTGGGAAGTCAACCAAATGCCGTGTCCTGGAGAATTATTTTTAACCTGTCCCTTGACCTCATCCCCTTAGTTGGTTGAGGAACTTAACAACGTTCCTTTTAACTAACTGCAATGGCCTTCTGACAGTTCTCCCTGCCTCAGGCTCATATCCTCCTTCCCCGTCCCTGATCTAGTTTAAAGGCAGCTGCCAAGACACTTCCCCAGTTAACTGGTGCTGCTGTTCAAAAACCGGCGCTCAGCCCTGGCTGGTGTAGCTCAGTGGATTGAGTGCAGGCCTGCGAACCAGACGATCGCAGTTCGATTCCCAGTCAGGGCACATGCCTGGGTTGCAGGCCAGTTGCTGGCAGGGGACACAGCAGAGGCAACCATACAGCAGAGAGATATTGGTATTTCTCTCCCTCTCTTCTTCCTTTCCCCTCTAAAGATAAATAAATTAAATTTAAAAAAAAACGCGCTTGCTCTCACTGCTAAAGCAGGGGCTAGCACGCTGCAGCCCACAGGCCAAAAGTGACCCACCATCTATTTTCATAAATAAAATTTTACTGGAACTTGGTCATACTCACTTGTCCACATACTGTCTTTGGCTACTATTGCACTGCAGTGGTCAAGCTGAGTAGCTATGACAGAGATTGCACAGAATTCAAGTCGAAAAATATTTATTATCTGGCCATTTACAGAAACATTTTGCTGACCTGATCTACAGCATTAAGTCAAATATTTTCAGGATGCTCCCAAGAGTCTTCACATTAGAGCACAGGTCTCTTTTGGTGTCTCTCCTTGTTCCCTGTACACCAAATCCATAAGACCAATTAGCAGACCAAGAACACATCCCCTAATGTGGGGAGCATTTTCCCTAACTTCATTCCTGTGAGTCTCCGCGCTCAGAACACTCTTCTACGTGTCATTAGTGCACTCATTTAAGGAATATTGGATTTAGTGCCTACTATGTTTCAGGAATTGTTTTAAACTTTAGGTTTAAAGCAATGAGCAAGAGCCCAGATTTCACACTCAGGGGGAGCTCATGTTCTGGAAGGGTGAGACACAATAAATGAACAAGTAAATATATGGATGTCAGATGGTGAATGATATTAAGAAAAATAAGACTTGGGAATAAAAGTGCCTGGGCTGAGGGATGTAACTTTGAATAGAAAGGACAGAGAAGGCTGTACCAAGAAGGTGATGTTGAAGCAAAGACATAAAAGGAAGGAAGAAATAAATCCATAAAGACTTCTGGATGAATTTTTCAAGTGAAATAAAAAGTAAAAGCAAAGCCCCCAAGGTGGAAAGATACCTGGAATATTTGAAGAATACCCAAAAGACCCTGTTTAGCTAGAATTGAATGAGCAACGGCAAACAGTACAATGAGGGGTCAAGAGGGAACAGGATTTTGGAGAGGACAGGAGGCAGCCTTGGGTCTCTTATAGTGTAAGGGCTTCAGCTCTTACTCATCTGGAAAACCATTGACTAAGAAGGAGAAGACTATGAGGAGAGCAGGTGTGATGGAATAAATATTGGAATCAGGTTTTGAATGTGTTAAGTTTAGGGTACATTTTATATGTTCAAATAAAGATGGAGAGGAGGAGTCAGACATCAGGAGAAATGTCCACGTTAGGCATCGATTTAGGAGGTTTGTTGCGTCTTTTACGATAAAAACTCCCTTGCATCTTTTAAGGTATACAACCCAAATAGTACATGTTCTGTGAAGTCACTGACAACCCCTTCTTCCCAGTGAGAATTACTTTCATTTTGTTTTTATCTATTTTCAGCATTTACCACTGCCTAACCTGTACTGAAAATAGTTTGAGGCAATCCTGTCTTTCTCACCTGGACTAGTGAAGTAGAGACCTGTGTTTAGCTTAACTTTTTAACCCCAAGTGCTCTCAGTTACGTGCTGCATAAGATACACAACCAATAAATGCTGAGCTAACTAAATGTGTTTGGGAGGGGTTTAACTCACCTGCCACAGAAAGTTTTCCCCTGAGGGCATGGAAGCTAGAAACCTGGTCCGTAACTAAATCTCCTCTTCTGTGTTCTCTGTACACACCCCCAAGGCAAATTTAATTTGCCTTTCTCTCTCATCAAAGACAAATCAATTTCCAAATCCTAACAATTCTTACCTTTTAAATGTCTTAAGTTCATCCACATTTCTCTAGTGCCCTTATCACTACTGAGTGTAAGCGTCCACTGCCTCCCGCTGAACGCCTTTAACAGTTTACAGACTGTCCCTGCTCTCGCTCCTAGTACAGTTCCCATTCGAACACCAGCCACCGGCATCTCCTGCAACCACAGCACCTGTTCCTGCGACACCTCTGCTTCCTCCCTCCCCTCCTACCCCCACACAGGGAGTAGGCATCCTATATCTCCCCACCACAGAAGTGTTCGAGGCCCCACAATACAGGCCCCGGATTTCGTCTTTCCTCTCCCTTCTCCGCACTTCAGATGCTGTATTACGAGCCCGTAGAGCCCTTGTTACACGGAACTGCTGAGACAGTTTCACCGTCAGTATCTGCTCTAGTGCACCGTTCATCATCGATACATTTTATCTGGGGCTGCACCAACCAGGGCCCAAAGTAAAAAATTTAAATACTGAATGTGATCTCAGCATTCTGTCAAACTTTTTACTCTAATTTCACTTTTATCAAAGGTTGTTTCAGTTACATACCATTGCACTAAATTCTGAGCTTCCAGAAAATTAATTTGCCAGTCATCTCCCTTTTCTCCTGCCCCCTTTCTAAACTAGTGAGTCTCGGGGGTGGGGGGGCAGCTGCGACTGCTTCTGCCCCAGTGCGCGCAGTCAATCATTCTGCAGGAGAGATGGCACAGGGTTTCAACCGCGGTGCTTCGGGTTGTATTTGACCATCAGGGTTAATGTATTGATGCTAAAGCGCCTGAAATGAACACACTGTCTACAAAAGCTTAGAGATTTACCTAATATTTAGATGTGATTACATTGTGAAATTCATTCAACCTTCCACAGTCTCTGATTTGTTCCACAAAATTTAGTCATGACAGTTCAGGCTGAAGACAATTACCTAATTTGCACCTCAGTTTCTCCACTTAAGTGGGTTTTTAAGACTGGAAACGGAGAGCCTGCTGAGGGTTAAACATGATTACTTATCACAGTGAGGATCCTCCAAACCAGTTTTAGTACCTTCCACTCCTCAAACGACCTATTTTTGCCACCACCTGTCAGCTCCCACTCAGGGTGAAGCATCAGGAAAGTCGCTGCTCGAAGAGGGAAGGCGCTCACCTTTCCATAAGCACTGAGTTGTCCTCTGGTGGTTTCTGAAACAACACCTGACGTCTGCGCTGCCCACTACGGCAGCCACCAGCCACGAGTGGCTACCCGACGCTTAAAATGTGATTATACTTACACAATGTAACTAAAACTACACATCAGATCTCAAAGACTTAGTATGAAAAGAAAATGCGAGATACCTAATTCATAATTTCACATTGTTTATATGGTGAAATAAGTATTTTAGATGTACCAGGTAACAGGTTATTAAATTTCACTCTTTTTGACTTTTTAAAATGCGACTCTAAGAAAATTTCAAATAGTTTACATGGCACACAACTGTGGTTTGCATTATATTTCTACTGGGCAGCGTGATGGGCCTGCGTAGAGAACTGAGCCATGTTTCTGAACTGTTTACCAGGCAGAACAGAGAGCAATGCTGAGGGCCCTGTCTCAGATGGAACCGCCAAGGATGCATGGGAATACAAATGATGCCCCAAACCTGAGACAGGAAGTCATGCTAAAGATGAAAGACTGCTTTAGTGAAATCTAACACAGTCGTTCTCTTCTCTGAAAAAAAAGAATTCATACTTTTACCTTTCGCTCAGAGGAATAAACTTCACTTTTTCGAAAACTATTCTCTCAGTAGTAGCAGAATGCAAAATATAGGGATTCTAAGATATTAAAGTGACAGTTCCCCTTTAGCAAAAAAAAAAAGGTTAAGTACTAGAAATGTTATATTATTATGTCCTGAAAAAAATAAATCTTCTGTTCGCCTCACAAAATTTCATATTTGTAAAACAGCATAAAAACATTTTAAAGAACATATCAATCAAGGTAAAACTTTAGAACCCACCCTCACATTTCTCTATCCCCTTCTCTACTGTTTAACATCTCTCTCTGTTTCTAGAAATTCCAAGACAATACAAAGAAAAATAATTCCACTGAAATACACTTTATCTCAATAAAACATTTGCACTATTATAGTGATTCAAATATACTTTCTCATATATTGTATCATAGTAATTTAAACATGCTTTTAAAGTATTAAAATGTAACACTTTAAAAGACACAAGTTATAAAAAAACAGGCATGACTTTAGGGTGTCCAACCTTTTGGCGCCTCTGGGCCACACTGGAACAAGAGTTGTCTTGGGCCACAGATTAAATACACAACACTAATGAAAACAAAAAAATATCAAAATGTTTTAAGTAAATTTATGGTTTTGTGATGGGCCGCATCTTTAGCCATCCTGAGCCATGGGTGGAACACCCTGATGGACAGTAACAGTATATTGTGTATTTTTCAAAGTATTTAAAAGTCACTAAGTTGGCTATCAATATAGAAAATGGGGTAATTTATCAATGTCCTATCTACCCGACAGATATTTTATGGTAAAAACATAAAAGGAGAATATTCATATTTCTTAAAAGGGCAAGTAGATTTCACCAAAGTTCGCCCTGAAGAAAATTTCTGTGTATCTCAACATAACGAAATGGTATTTAAGAATGAACCTCTACTAATCAGGCTCTGATCAACTTGACCCTTGGAATTTTATTTTTTTAAACTTTTCCCTGAATCCATTCTTTACTTTTTCATACAGGTACCCTATCTGACACTGCTAGAAAGGTTTGAATTAAGTGCCACGGTAGCAAGACCTAAAATTCTAGTATTGTCTAGTAAGTGGAATGATTTTAATCAAGTCTGGGGCGTTCGGAGGAAAGCAAGATAAATTTAAACTCTTATGATCTGTGAAGGAAGAAAACCAGTGAGCAAAACAGGGAAGGAGGAAAGTAAAGCAGTTCATGAGCATCTTGTTTTTTTGTTTTTTAATGTTGTAGCTGATTTGCATAGATTTATCGATTTTTAACAGGTGGGGTATTTTAAGGGAAGTGTTTGAAAAAACTGAACCAGACAGTGCTAATTAAAAAATATTGAGAAAAAAATGACAGATTTAGGAAAAAGGGATGACAAAACTACAAGGGTCAGTCACATGCACCTCCTGCCTGACACGGCACAGAGCAGGAGTGTCTGGTGCTGAGAGAGGGAGAAAATTAAAGACACCCACTACCTTCTAATACAGAAGGTAGAAAGTAATTTTCAAATTCATGATTTTGTTTTTATTTACACCGCTAGTGTCAGATCTAAGAATACAGCTGTAACTTGGTCATTCCATGCTTAATAAATGCAGAAATTTAGAAATTTTTTAAAAATTTACAATTCTTCAATCTGAGAACAAAAAGTCCAACCAATCAGTGTTTTCACTTGTCTATATCTCCTACTACTTCTCAAGAGTTAGATAATTACACAATGCAAGATCAGAAGTAGAATTCAGTAACAATTATTAAATATGTTAACTATTCTGTTATCTAATAGTCATTCCGAAATTACCTACTGATGATTCTTAGAGTGTGATATATCATTTCAAGAGTAGTCTATAGCTCATTATTAGTGATATCAAAAAATCCTATAGATGTCCCAATATATATATGATTATTTCTTCATAGATGAAATCTTGTTTAATCAAATATCTTTGACAGAAGCAATGATATACTCTAAGAAAGTATGTGAACACACTTTATTGAATTTTTTAAAGTAATCTATACAAACATAAACATTAGTAATGCAACTTCTCTTTTGAACCCCAATATATCCCACAGAGAATTCACCATTTTCTCACATACAATATAATTATTTACATGTCTTTATAAGACATGGAACTTAATGAGAGGCATATCTCATTACAGTCAATAGCATCTGACATCAACACCCCACTGAAAGAGACACTATGTCGTGAAAGTAAGTTACGGTACTTCTGAGGGTGTGGACAAAAGTCTGGTAAGGGTCAGGTGTGAGTTCAGACCCGCAGCAGGTAAAAGATGACCACCTTAAGAATAGAGACATGGGGTCTCTGACATAAAATGAAAAAAAATAAAAGCCTTGAGGTTTTTCTCACAGTACATTTCTGACTATATGTCAATTTTATACTCTGAATTTGGATTTCCATTGAGCATGCTTCCTTACATCTGTAATAAATTTTTCTTTAAAAATAAAGACTCCAAGGAGGAGGAAAAACCGCAGCTTCACAACTGAAGAAAGAGACAGAGAGTCAGACATGCGCACAGACACGGAGACAGACAGGAAAGAAAAGGAGAGACAGACAGATTCTGCACAGTGGCTCCTGGCCACTTACGTAAGACCTCCTTCTTTGAGGCTTATCTTTAGGCTGTACAGCAAGAGAGGAATTGTCAACATTCACTCAACAAGGAACACATGGGCACTAACTGAAAAATGAAACATTTCTGTACCTTAATATCAGATGTATCACGCTGACTGTTTCGCCAAGCTCTGGAAATGGATGAGAAAGTTCGATCCGCATGATCAAATTTCCCTCCTTGCAAATTTAGGAAGTAAGTTGTGAAGGGTTCCTAAAAAATTAGCAATTAAAAAATCAGTACCTCCCCTCATGCATAAAAATGTGGTTTTTATACATCTTTATATCTAAATACTCTACTGACTGATACATATTAGCCAGGAATATGTGTTCTCAAATCATTTTCTTTCAAAAGAAATATTTCCAAAATTTGATATGTGCAACATTTTTCACTTTTCCTTCTAAGAACAATTTATTAATAACATTCACACATAAATTAGATGGTATTTTCTTCATAGCACAGGGAAACTGTCAAATATGTAATTTTCCTATTGTTACAACTCAATATTTAATTTATGATTAAGAAAAGAAAAATGTTTGGAAGATTTAAAAGCCTCCTCTTAGTTAAAGAACACTTAAACACATATTAGTGGATAATTGCTTGAAATTAGCTAAGCACTATAAATTACTTCTAGGATTTATGTCTGCCTGTGCCCTTCTAACAAGCTTTAATTAATGATGTGCTGCTAACGCTTTCCCAAAGAAATTACTTTCCAGTAGATGAATCACCTTTCCATTTTACAGGAACATTTCTTGTTTAACCAATATATTATCAATACATGGCAGGCTTAGAGTAACCTACAAAGATACCTTACTCCATTTGGGGCAACAAAAGTGCCTAAGGATACGAATATACATCTGTGTTAATGAAGTTTTATTTATTTTAATAAATAACATTTGACTACAACCTATGTTACAGCTTAGAATCTGGTAGGATATCAACCATTTGCACAGGCAAATTTAAGGAAGAAGATCACACAGGTTGAGGTGAAACATTTCTAAGGCAATTCTATGCTAATACACAGCAAGTGGGATATAGAGATACAACTAGAACCTTGTCACTGAAAAAAAAAACATTCAGAAAAGATTGACTATTCTCCACAACACTGAACTTATTTATTCGTGGTTTATTATTTAAATTGTACTTACTATCCTTAGCAGCCATGCAAGAACAAAACTTGCAGTCGAGTAATGAGTACCATAGTGGAACTTGGGGACTTGATCATCTTCCCATGATTCGTACCGCTCTGCAAAGAACGCTGCTCTTTTGGGATTCAAAGCTCCTACTGGCTGCCAATGGAAAGGAAAAACTAATAAGAACACAAATGTAAGCGTCTTTCATCTCTTTCGTTCTTTAAAATGTGTCCTTTCAGTTACTTTAAAAGTGAATTAAAAACTATAAAAACTATTTGAGCTAAAATACATTGTTAATTCAGACAGTAGAAAAACAAACTTATTATCAATGAAGGTTAAACACACCCATACAAATAAATGAAGAAACTTGTCATTTCTAAGTCTAGCTTTTGTTGAGTCAAAGTCTTTAGTCAGCCCGTAGCAAGCATTTTCAAAAAGACAATTACATGGCCCTGGCCAGGTGGCTCCGTTCCTTGGAGCATCATCCCAAACACCAAAAGGTTGTAGCTTTGATTCCTCGTCAGGGCACATACCCAGCTTGCGGGTTAGATCCCCAGTCGGGGTGCGGGTGGGAGGCAACTGATGGATGTTCCTCTCTCAAATAGATGTTTCTCCACCCTGCCCTTCCTCTCCCTCTAAAAATCAACAAAAAACAGACCCTTGGGTAAAGACTTTAAAAAATGTAACTACATGAAGCAAGCTACATACTACTTCGAAAGCACCTATAAAATTCTATTTAGTTAATCAGAAGCAACAACCAGAAAGGGAATCCTGCAGCTGGAGGACTGGTTTATAAAAGGTTCTGAAAGGAGGACAGAAGGAAACTGGAGGGAGCGGGGAGTGCAAGGAGGAGATTACGGGGAAGGGGATTAGACAGAAACCTGCGCATTTCTACCAGTATGAGCAGAACCAGAATTTTGAGGAAAAAAAACATGCCTGCGTGAAATATAAAACTACACAACATAGGACGAACTGCAGACAGACTGCAAGCGCACACCAGAAACAACGCATTAGGAGCAGAGGCCCCGAAAGCAGCACAGCAGAGTGGCGAAGAGCGTGGGCTCACTGGGGGACAGTAGGGCCCAGTCAGAAGGTTGTTTTGGAGAACAGAATGAGTCGGCACAGGTAAAGTCCTGCAAACCTTGCCTGACAACACCCAGTGAATGCTAACTATTGGATTTAGGATTAGCTCCTAGAACTGGGGTCAAGTTTCAACAAAATAACAGCCTGTAAACCCCCAGCACACGGGTCGGCATCAGAGAAGAGCTGTATAAGCGTTATCATTGCTGCTGCTGTTATTCAGGGAATACCTGAGCTCCGCAGGCAAATGGTGTGTGATGATGCGCACGAACATTTTCTTAAGGAAGACACAGTGAGTGGTTAAGATTTTCACCCCAATAAATTCAATAAAAAGGGGGGAAAGATTTTCAAAGGGTTCTAAGGGCTGAAAGCGTTAAGATCAACTGCTTTAAGCAACAATTCATTCTCATAAAAAATTGACTTACAGAAAATGCTTATTGATTATTTAAAATATTAAGTGCCAATTCACTGAAAAAATGTCAGATTACTTCCTTTAATGAAAACCTATGAGTTAGTCACTCCTCATTCATAACAGAAAGGAAATATCTGATTATTTGGGAGTAAATGGTGATGTAAAATAAAATTTAAAATATTGGTTTAAAAATGATACATTTAGACACAGTCTATTGAATATGAAGCCATGTTAAACTATTTTTTTAAAGTGCTTTTCATGTTAATATGTGATTTTAAGCAACACTTAAAATTCATCAGTTTGTCTACATTTCTTCAACTATTTTTTTTAACTGTTTATCTTTGGCACCATTCTCTTTCAACAGCTTTGAAATGTTCTAATCAGCATTTTATTTCAAGCCATTTTTTAACTTCACAAGCAAACATTTAAAAAATCTTTAGTTGATTACTATTCTAAATCAGTATCAGAGCAGAGTGATTTAAAACGTCACCTTTTAAAGCATTAGTTTCTTCAGAAAAGAATTATATCTGATTTTCTAAATTTATGCCAGTTAAGAATGGTACTGACTTCAAAAAATCTTTGCCACAGAACCAATTTTGAATTCCTTTAAATGGATTTTAGTTGCTGTCCCTAAAGACTGAGCTATGCAAAAGGAAAAAAGAAATAAAATCACTGGAAGACAAATTATGTGAATTAAAAATAGAATCAATGTTCCTTTTGTATGGTTCTGCAGCATATTAAGTAGTCGCTTTATCTGCTCCTATTTTTATTACTCTCCAAATGAGTACACCCCCAAAATCAATAGTTATAGAATCACGTTCCTTGAATATAATGCTAAAACCAATTAGGATTGATTCCACTAGCATCTAAAAAAATGGCATTGCACAGAGATCCATAGAGGTAGAACCCACAGTATCGATTTTGGCTGTTATTGTTACAGTTGGTTTCTGAAGCCTGCAAGAGGACAGCTATCAAGACATACCACATTTATTTGCAAGCATAATAAAAAAGAAGTCCCCAAATAAAAGAAGGTTAAAAAAAAAAAGACCGGTGGAGCTGTGCAATGACAATGATACACTATCAGCTTACTCAGAGAAGTTACAGTGGGAATACACACATTGAATTATACATTACGCGAAAGCACTGATTTATTGTGGTAATAACATCCACCTCATTAAAAGATTCTGCTTTGCTGCAGTTGGAAGGCTACATATTGTTTACTGCTATAAATTAATGGTGGTACAAAGAAGACTGTGGAACCGTCCTAACAATAGATCTGTAATGACAGTGCTGTATATCACAGCTTCCTCAGCAGCTTCATAATAAAATGGAGACAATGTATTGAGCTAATACATTCTACCATGCTGGCCCATATTTCCCTGACAACTGCTTTAAAAGATGAGCTGACTCCAACTATGTTATAATGCTGCAAAACATTTAACTAAGCAAGAGTCTGTCATACAGCAAAGTGCATCATAGCATTTTTAAAACATTGTCTAAATCAGCATTTCAAGATGTTTATTCATCTCTACAAAAGAACTAAAAGCCAATGCTGAGGGCTCCTCTTGCTTACTTACACAGGATGTTATGAGTATCAATTGGAGGGCAATTCAGAAAAATGCCTAGCACCATCATCCCACAGAGAGCTCTTTGTACGACTAAACTGTTAAAGCTTGGCTGAGTATTTTTAAAAATCAGCAAAGTGATTAAAGGGATAAGAGCAAAAAATACCGGTCACTTAAAATGATAACTTCCTAAAAATATCAATAAAAATGAGTATTGATTAGAGAGGTGTAGTTCAAGTTCATAGCCAGGTAAACATAAATAGCCATAGGATACAGAAAAGTAATTACAGACATTACATAAGACTAACAAATAAAATTGTCTAAGATTTTTTAAATCAATAAAATAATGAAAGAACTTTGGAATAGAATGATTTAAAAATTAGAGTATAAAACTACCACAATAAGCATTACATTAAAAAAGCAGAAACAATTTGCATTAAACAAAAAAGAACACCAAAACTTGGAAATGTACAAATAGCAAAAAAATCACTATACTTAGACTATTTTCACTCACAAACAGCAGAACTGACAACCATGTCAGGGTTGTACGAATACTGTTTGCGAACCAGTAATGATACCTTTCGGAACAAGATGTGTAAAACAAAACTTTCTAAATCAAATTTTTAAGATTATCACAATAAAAAATACATCATTACCTTCTTTGAGAAGTAATTTTTCTAATTTTAAGGGGAACAAAAATACTGCATTTAAAGTGCACGCAGTCAATTATTAGCAATAATAATTATTCGGCTGATTTACGCATATCTAAGAAAACCCGTTAAACGAACCTGATGAAACCAGTGGAGTCTATGAGAACAGAACGCTGTGCACCCCGTGGCCCTCTGTGGGCGCAGAGGTGTGGGCGCAGAGTGTCGGAGCCTGACAGTGCACAGCCCTCCCAACAAACCGCACTCTCCTACCTGCCTCAGGCACATAAGCAAAGGCGGATTAACTTTCAAAAGTAAAAAGACCCTCCCCTAATTTTACGATGAAATATCAAGCTGTAAACATCTTCTACATTTATTAAAAACAAGTAGTTTTGGACTCTTAGACCCCTTCAAGGGCACACGACAAACTCAGAATCACTAGGAAGAGTTAGCTGCTAAAAAAGAGGCTTTTGTAGTGCTGATACATTCTAAGTTTTCTCTTTCTTTTTTCAAATTTCAGGATAATTACTAATATCCATCTTCCAAAAGAATAATATCCCAACCTTACAGTGTGCAATTTATAAAGCATTATAATACATTCTCATAATAAATATGTGAGCTAGACATCCCTGTTTTAATAATGAAGACAAGAAGTATCTTAAGTAATATAGCTGAAAACCAATATAAATCTGGGAGACAAAAACCCAGTTCTCAAAACACGGTCTTTGGGCCATTTTATCCACCTAAACTTGTTGTATTACAAATTGTTTTTCCTAGTTTTGACCATTTTCCAACTTCTTACATTTTCAACTTTTAAGTATGATGTTTAATGGACTGATTTAAAAGACTAATAACGTATGTCAAGTGCGGAGGAGAGCTCCTGGCACAAAGAAGGTGCTCAGTAAGTACAACTGCTATTATCACTATCACCATAACTCCTCCCTGCTTTGGAGGTTTATATGTGAACTGTTCCATTTTATATCAATGTTTTAGAAGTGAAATGTTCCAAACTGCTGGACCATGATTACAGCAATTACAGTAAGAAAATGACAGGGAATCGACAAGAAATCTGAGTAATTTCATAGGGCAGAGATTTGCTTGGGTAAAAAAACTTCTTAAAATCCAATTCTCAAAAGAGGTTTTTACATCTTTTTGTAAAGGCTTTCTTTAGAACATCATTAAGCCCTAACATATGAGGATGAGAAGCAGAAAAGAGGAAGATGAAAGAAAGAAAAAGAAAAGTCATTCTGGAGCATGAAATCCAGAAACAGGGCCCTTGTAGATGCTAAAGGAGAAAGTAACCCAAAGACACATTTCCTGGGGCTCAGGAAGGTGGGCAAAAGTGCAAAACTACTTTCAGGGTCTTGCTCAGAATCCTGATGACTGGCCCAAAGCCATTTGTGAGTGTCACCTTTATTCGGTACCATTAGGAATAGAGAAACATCCTTTAACTCCAAGACTACACATAAAACCTGTCCTACGGCATTTAAGAGGTCATGGACAAAAGAAATTGTATTCTTTCCTGGAAGCAGGAAAGCCCTATAGATACTAAAAGAGAGCCATTGCTGAAAAAAAAAGGAAAAACAAAAAAAGAAAGAGAGAGATTGGTTAAACTCAGTATTACACCAATTTGATGTTCGTGTTATAAAAATGTCACATTAAAATGTTAGTTTCATCTAATTTAGGGGAAGAAAGAAGGCAGGCTATCAGGAAATGTGACATCATAAAAGATAGTCATTCCTGATTAGGGAGTAAAAATTTGGTTTGAGAAGATTACAGGAAAGAACTCTATGCTGATAAAGGGGGCCATTCTATCTGATGACAATGCTACTATTTATTGGATACAAGTGATGGTTCTCAGTCTTACAAAAATTATGCCATTATAGTCCTGGCTGGAGTACCTTAGTGGATTGAGCGCGGGCCTGTGAACCAAAGGGTTGCTGGTTCAACTCCCAGTCCGGGCCCACGCCTGGGGTGTGGGCCGAGTCCCTCAGAGGGAGCACCACACATTGCTCACACATTGATGTTTCTCTCTAGCTCTTTCTCTCTCTGTTCCCCTCTCTCTGAAGATAAATAAAATGTTTAAAAAATCATGTCATTAGGTTCACCAAAAAACACCCCATTAATATACAAATCTATTAGCATTCCCAATTTACAGGTGAAAAAGCTGAGTCTGAGAGAAGTTAGGCAACTATTACTGGTTGGTTACCAAGCCGGCTGCAAAAGCAAGATTCAGAGCTGACCCTGATTAAACTGACTAGTGAGTCCTAAAATGACCTGGGTTGTGTGGATTGATGAAAATACTGGTGCTAAATGTGTAAGGTCATTAGAATCCTTTCATGGGAAGTTTAGACTTTCTTTTTGAAAAAATGCTATTCAGCCCTGGCTGGTGTAGCTCAGTGAATTGAGCATGGGCCTGCGAACCAGAGGATCTCGGTTTGATTCCCAGTCAGGGCACATGCCTGGGTTGCAGGCCAGTTCCCAGCAGGGGACACATGATACATTGTACATTGTGTCTCCTCGGCAGAGGCAACCATACATTGATATTTCTCTCCCTCTCTCCTTCCCTTCCTCTCTAAAGATAAATAAATAAAATATTTAAAAAAAATGCTATTCACATTTTTATCCCCACATATCAATCTATGTGAGTATCACTTTAACAGAGGCTTTATACTTGGGAAAAATGTGAATATTTTGTCCTGGGACACCAAAAAATATGTGTGGCAAAACAGCTTTTTTTTTAAAGTAAACCAAAAAGGTAAGTATTGTCATCAAAGTGTATTGCTTTACTTTCCTCTTAAATGTTCTGTATTTATATACCTGCATCCATGAACTCAAGTGAATTTTATTCTGTGCATCTCCACCACCTGCCTTTCTCCCCACGCCCCAAGAGAAGAAAACAAACAGTTTGTGTCATTTAAGCAATGCTGCTGCTATTAGGAGGTACAGCAACTATTTTGTGTCCACTGGAACAGCTCTTTTATCTAAATGACAAGTGTAACGAAGAACCTGATCAGCATTTTTACTCAGCCTGGGCTTTTAGGGCGTTCCGTCAAATGCTGTACGCGGCTGAAGTGGTTCGGCACTTATCTTCATGCGCTCTCCATTTTATTTAATATTGTCAAGAAAAATGTCATCATAACAGTACTGTGGCTTTTAGAGTTAACAAACAAGCACTTTCATTTTCAAGGACCACAGCAGTTCTCAATCCCTTGGAAACACACTTTCTTGCAAGGGGCATTAAGCACACACTCACTATACTATTTAAATTTAACAAACACATCCTGAGAAAAAGAAAGTATTTCATTTTACTTATTGTGCATATAGAATCTAAATCATTTCAAATGCTTACATTGGTAGATCACTAGCAGTGTCTTTACACTTCTGTTACTCAGTTACGGCTTACAGTGATTTTTACTACAGGTTTTTATCTGAGTTTGAAAAAGGCACATAAATTGATTAAACATGATCTGACAATCCGATGCCAGTGTTGAGCTAAATGGTCAAAGAACCCAAAAGGCAATCCTAAGAATCCAAAGCAAATTAAAAAGGAAAAGTCCTAGGTAACTGTGAAAATGATAAACACCCAACAGGCCCAAAGCTGATATATCAAAAACCACTCATTTGCAAACAGAATCATTTAAGACTATCAGAATCAGCAGTTCTGGTCCAAGATGGTGGCCTCCCACAAAGAAACCTAATCTACAGCTACATGATGGAACAGTTCCCTCTGAAAGAAACCCAGAAACTAGCTGAGCAGCTCACACACACTGAGAAAACCAGGGGAAAGCCCACAGAGGAGGAAGGGCTGTGACACACTCTCGTCATAGACCCCCCCCTTTGACTCAGTGACATGAATTGGACGGGAGCTCTGTACTCACAGCTTCCCTGTGAAGCTGTGAAGGTTCTGTACCACATGTCTGGCACCCCAATATTTAAGGCTTTCACCTGTGACACAGGATCCCAAAACACGTAGCTGTGAAAACCAGTGAAAGACCAGAGCAAAAGAGAAAGTTCCTCGCTGGCTCACACGCAGAGGGTTCAGTGAACGCCAGAGCAGGAGCAGCAGCTCAGGGCCTCCCCCAGGACGAGTTCAGACCTGGGAATTCGAAGTCGGTGTTGCACTGAAGATAATAATGACAACAACAAACTCAATGGAGCTCTGCTTTCAACTAGACCGACTGAACTCCTGACACAAACTGCCTGACGTGGAGGAGGCCCCCACCTTTCTGGGTACAAAATAGTACTCCCATCAGATCTCTACTGGCCTTCAACCACAAACTATGAGACACCTAGAAACTAAGGGGAAGCCCTGGCTGGTGTAGCTCAGTGGATTGAGCACGGGCCTGTGAACCACACAATCGCGGTTCGATTCCCAGTCAGTGCACATGCCTGGGATGCAGGCCAGTTCCCGGCAGGGGACTCACGAGAGGCAACCACACATTGATGTTTCTCTCCTTCTCTCCTTCCCTTCCCCTCTAAAGATAAATAAATAAAGTTTTCAAAAAAAAAAGAAACTAAGGGAAAATTGACCCATTATGAAGAGATAAAGCAATCAAAAGGTCTAGTCTCAGAGATAATGCAGATGGGTAGAAATATCTGACAGGACATTTAAAATAATTGTACTTCATATACTCAAAAACAATCTAGTGGAAACCTGCATAAACAGGTTTGAAATTTCAGCAGAGCTGAGAACTACAGAAAAAGATTTTAATTCAGATGCTTGAAATAAATATCAGAGGTGAGTAGTTCTTCTGATGAGCTTAGGAGTGACTTGACATAGCAGAGAGTAAGCAAGTTTGAAGGTACATTAATAAAAATTATCCAAAATGAAGAGGACAAACAAATGAAAACCAAAGAGGATTGAGTAACCAAAAACTATGGGACAAAATGAGAGAGTCTAATACAGATGCAACTGGAGTCACAGGAGGAGGGAAGAGACAAGAGAGCAAAAGAAACTTCTAAGAAATGAATATGCAACTTCCAAAATTAACAAGAAACAAAACACAGATTCAAGAGAGTCTAAAAACTCAAAGCAGAAAAACAAATGAACAATAAACTTCACAAACAGCAAAAAATCAAAGTTAAAGAAAAATATTAAAGACAGAGGAAGGGAAAATAAAAACTATTAGATTGAAAGAGAAAAGTTTACAAGAATGCAAACTGTCATTAGTAAGTAGGCCAGCCAGAAGACAGTAAAAAGGTGCCTTTAAAGTACTAATCCACTAATCCCCCGTCCCCCCTCCAAAAAAACTGCCAATCTAGAATTCTGTATCCAGTGAAAATATTGTTTAAAAATGATGTGAAATATTTTTTCAGATTAAAATAAAATTAAGAGTTAACTGCCAGAAGACATACACTTCAAGAAATACTAATGACAGTATTTAGAAGAAGAAACACGATGACAGATTTAAATGTACAGCCATAAAAAGAAATAAAGACGATCAGGCATGGCAACACTCAGGGTACACATACATTTTTTTCTTATTTTTATTGCTTTAAAAGAGGCTATCTAAAGCAAAAATAGTAACAACAGTACTACTGTGCACACACAATGCACTGAGTTTACAGCACACTTAGCCAAAAAATTTATAAGATCACTTAGTAAGTTATGTAATGTCTAATCACTGTAATGTCTTCATACACTGTGGTGTATGCCTGAAACTAATATAATAATGTCTGTCACATAGAATTGAAAAAAAAATGATTTAAAAATGAAAAAAATAAAACCTGAAGTTGACATGGAGACAGATGACTGTACACAGATACACACACAAAGAGAACAATAGCTTTAAAGGCTGGAATAGAGAGAATCGGGGGATACTATCAAAAAGTTTGAAAACTGTATTGAAGTGGTACAATGTAATTTGAAGACAGACTGCCGTAAGTTAAAAATGTGTATTTCAGACCCTGGTCAGGTAGCTCAGTAGTTTGAACGTCATCCTGACATGCGAAGGCTGAGGTGAGTCTCTGCACAGGGCACATGTAAGAATCAACCGATGAATGCACACGTAGGTGGAAAAGCAAACCTCTCTTTCAGTCTCTCTCCCTCTTCCTCTCCCTTTAAAGAATCAATTAAAATGTACATTTCAAACAGCGAACCACTAAATTTTTTAAAATATAAATAATAAATCATAGTGTAGATAAAATGAAATCATAAAAATGAAAACTTAACCTAGCCCTGGCTGGGTAGCTCAGTGGGTTAGAGGGTTGTAAATGATTTGAACAGTTCTTAATGCTACTAATGTCTTTTAATTACCTTGTCTATGTTGTGCGAAGGTTCTACTTGGACTCCAAAATCATTTGCTAAATGATATACAGATCTATAGCTCCCACATTTCATTAACCTAGTGATTTTCAACTGCTGTGCCACAAGAATTTTTAAAACATGCAATACCTGACTATTTAGTCAGAGGCACTGGCCTCTTTTTCCTTAGACTGTCAAATTTAGAAAAATGACAGCAGCCAACACAACAACAGCTATTCGGTGTGACTACTCTGTCTTGAATCATAAATATATAGGTCGTAAAACAGAGCTGCCATCTTATTGGTCAAATTCCATAATAAGGTTGCATCTGATTGGATAATTTTTGGTACCAGAAACCATTATATACAAGTATAAGCACCTGATTTTTAAAAAAGTCACTTTGGAGAACAAAGGGTAGGCAATTACTATTATTTTTTGTAAATCAAAATTATATCTATTTTTGTCAGATCAGCAAAAATTATGTATTTTGGTGTGCCACAGAATTTTATTAATTAGCTTGTGTTCCATGAGATGAAAAAGGTTGGAAATCATTGACCTAATCAAATTAGTATTTGTTGTTTGTTTTTATTTTATCATAGTTGACATATAGCAAAACATTTTTTAAAGTAAATCAATTAATGTAGTTTAACAAAAATATTTCTTAATATAATTCTACTTTTTTTTTGTCCTACTTTTAAAAAAGGTAACTATTTCATTGTCTATACTAGTTTACATAGTGGGTCAATAATAACTATGGTTTTTGTCTTCAGAATTCATCTCTTTCTACTTTCAAAAACTTGGTTTATATTACAAATTGTGGACTCACATTTAAAAAATTCCTTTTCTGAAAGTGGGGTAGTCTCACATAGAAATAAAACATTTCTAATTAAATTATTCTCCATAAGTGGTTCATACACAACATACATCATTACAAAACTCTTTAAGTGGGGATTATTTCATTAGCTACTGTTTCTGACACAGTCCTTAGAATAATGTCCACAAGTGGCACACAGTAAATATTTAATAAGCAATTATTTGAATAAGCACATTTATTGAATATAAACAGGGCACTAAAAACAGGTGTTAATGTTGAATAAGTATATTTATAAATGCACTTTGAGAACAAAGAACTGGATAAGAATGTGAACATGAGACTGAAGGGTAAATTACTACATTACCCAGTATAAGCAGTATACTACATATTCACTTAAAATAAGTCTGAGTATCACAGGGAAATATAAGAATGAGAAGCTGACACACAGAAGTATATATAGAGCCCTGGCTGGTGTAGCTCAGTGGATTGATAGCGAGCCTGCAAACCAGACGATCGCGGTTCAATTCCCAATCAGGGCACATGCCTGGGTTGCAGGCCAGTTCCCAGAGTTGCAGACCAGTTCCCAGCAGGGGACACATGAGAAGCAACCATACATTGATATCTCTCTCCCTGTGTCCTTCCCTTCCCCTCTAAAGATAAATAAATGAAATCTCAAAAGAATATTTTTAAAAAAGTATATATTGAAAACTACCACACTAACTCTCTATAAAGAGAAAAAAATACCCCAGCCTGAAATCAGAGATATAGTACTAGTACTTACTACACTTAAAAATAAAATTTAGGTTTTTGAAAATCAGTTTTTATGTAAATTCATGGTGAATATATATGTCCTCTACTCTGAATCTATCCCAACTAGTACACTCAGCACTAAACTAAGAAAATAAGGAAGTATTATGGGATAAAACTGGTAGTGTTATGTAAATAAAACAATCCATTTATAAATAATAATAAATGGTCACTCCACACCACAGTAACTTAGGATGATTAGTGAATAAATACTTAACTTGGAGAAGGATTACTGACTGGCAGCGTGTTGCTGGTATGTGTCAGGATTATTCATCACCCTGACAGTAATATTAACCACAATCCATTTCAGTTACTGCAGTTTATCGTTTACTGACTAATGTTAAAAAACAATGTCACTGAAGGCAGCTTAAATAAAGTGTAAGGTTAACCTCTGTTAGTCATATAAAAACTCCTGCTAGGAGGTAACTTCCAGCAGAAAACCAAATATGCAATACAGAGTGCTAATATTTATAAATGTAAATTTATTTATTTTTTTAAAGAGAAGCAATTTTTTAAAGGTTTTTATTTATTTTTATTTCCAGAGAGATGGGAAGGGAAGGAGAAAGAGATGAAGAGAAACATCAGTGTGTGGCTGCCTCTCACACGCCCCCAACTGGGGACCTGGCCCACAACTCAGGCATGTGCCCTGACTGGGAATCGAACCAGCAACCCTTTGGTTCACAGGTGGATACTCAATCCACTTGAGCCTCACCAGCCAGAGCTAATAAATGTAAATTTAAAAAAAAGTCACACAAAACAGACTGTTTTGTAACTTTAAAACAAAACTCCAACAAGTCCTCTAAATGTACACCATATCTCCCTCCCCCTCCTTCCCGTCCTCCATATATACATACACAGTGATACACACACATATATATGAATGTGTAGCTACTCAATATATATATTCACACTTTGCTGAATTTAATTTTGATTTCTGGAGGAGTTGCACAGTCATATTTTAAACTAAATACATCACAATGAACATGTAATGATTTCAAGTTTACAGAAGTCAGTGTACCCCTGAAAATTTTCTGAAGTATTAATATAAATACTCTACAATAAATACATAATTATATCGCTTGCTATATGAGTCCCTCCTAAACTAAGTAATTTGCTAAAGGTCCCTTGCCAATAAATGGAGGCAGATTGACACAAGTCTACCTAAATCTAAAGATTTCCTACTCTGGTCCTCCAATTTTATCTGTCCAGGTTCTCTCCCTGTATCTTTTGGTTGTTCTTTTTATAAAATATCTGCATGTACATTCGACTCCATATAGCATTTTTTTTCATATTAATGCAAGAATTTTATTACTGTAAGGGTATTCTTGTTTTCTAAGGCTTTTTCTGTTTCTTAAATTGTCTATGTTTTTTTCTGATTTTGTTTATTTTTCGCTTCACTTGTTTAGTCTGTCACCTTTCGCACCGGACACTGTCGTAACACATTTGCTAACACTTGGCTGTACCTTCATGTTTAAAACTGAAGCCCAAAAGGGCTGACTGAAACTCATGGAGCACGAGGAGCAATGTGAACCGGCAGACTTCCCTGGAGGGAAGTCAGGGGAGCTCCAAGGAGAACCCCTAAATGTCAGTATTTTTCAGGTCTTTCCTGTTGAACCAGTCGACATGCCCAAAGAGTGATATATAGTACAACCCTCTGTCCCACAGAGTGGGCTTGCTACTAGCCTGCCTGCCAGAATTCTGATAGCGAGACAGCCAAGGGGCCTGGGGGACTTCACCGCCCCGTACTTAAGCCTTTTAGCTAATCCTCCTGTTTTCCACTCACTACTTCAAACCCTCTCTCCGCTGCTCTTGGAGTCCTCAAATCAGAAACATCTCTGGGACAGTTTCTCCGAAAAGTAAACCTCTTGCCTTTTGCTCAGATAAAGGGAAGAACAGTGGGTTTTGGAAAGAAGTGGATATACAGGCAAGTTTATAATCTTTCTGGTAATACCTAAAACATACCAGTTCACTGACAGACAGACAGGAGATCAAATTCTAGCCTAGAAATGCGTAACCTTGGAGAGTTCCTTAACCTCATTACATCTTAGTTTTCTCACCTATAAATTAGAGATAATAACACATTCCTCACAGTGTCATTGAGGGAATTAAAGAACAGCGCACAACACTACAAACATATCATAAACTATCCCGATGTCATTCTTCTGCTCAGTAGGCTATAAATTCCTCCCAAGGCCACAAAATGAAATTTATGCCAAAATCCCCAAAATCAATGGGGCTACAACAGCATCTGTATTTGATTCCTAGATTAAAATATTTTCATATATTTTATCAACCAATAAAAAATATCCAAGTGTGAGGTCATTTTTAATTTTTTTTGTGCATTTATATTTTACTTAAACATTTAAGGTTCATTATTTACCTTTGCAATATCATAGTTTTTTTTTAAGTCTGAGTTCCTTTCATTTGACTGAAGCTCAATATATAGAAAAAACAAAGTGAAAGTTATAACACCTATCATATTTACACAATACCGCCCTTCCTCCCCTACAAAAGAGTGTTCTCCCCCCCTGACATGTAGATGGTATATTGATTCCCGGTATATCTGCTACAGAACAGACTAAAGGGACTGGCATTCGTCAGAAACAGCACTTAAAACTTAAAGAGATAAAGAAGTGTTGTCTGATCAACAACAGTTAAATGTCGGTAGTCAATTCCAGGTCAAGACGCATGCTGTATATATTAAACGTGTGTGTTAGAGAGAAATATCTCACACAGAAAAACACACAACCAAATGGTAGGAGATAAATGAGAGACTGAGAAAGAAAATCATTTTTTCTCTAAACAAAGAGAAATAGGAAAAAAAAACCCACTAAGAACCAACAATAACAACTCGTCAGCAAGAAAATAGATTTGGGAGAGCGTTGTCACTCAGTTCTCTTCTTCAGTTATCTGGGCATTTACTTTTTAGAAACATTTTGACCCAGACTAGGGCAATGGGAACTGCTCTTTTAACAGTGTGAATGCTCCAGCACTGTAACATAGTTTTCTTTTTTAAGGAAGAAACTATGATTTACTGGGACCTGGACCAAAATTTAACACTCAGTTTGAAGACCTGTTGATAGAAAACTGTCCTCGGATTCCTACACTGCAAAGCAGACGCCAGGAGACCACAGCAAAGGTTCTCTTTCTCCCTATGGGAGCCTTCCCTCACTTGCCCCGTTGCTGCACACTGAACCTCACCGAACCTCGCTCCTGCACGTGAAAGCTCGAAAGTGGATGCCTTTGCTCTTCCCCCAGCCCAAACGTTCTCTTTCCGTAGTTTCCTTCACTTTATGAATGTAAGCTCTAATTATTAAAAATAAAATACTTGCTTATACTTTGGCCATTCCTGGTTTTCTCCCTCAATTTTTAGTTTACTGTTTAGTGGGACAGTAACTACCTGATTTTATTCTTTCTAATCTCCAGAAACTGAGAGTCCCTGGTAAACAATATTATCCAATAAATAATGAGTATATGAAAAAACAAGTTAATAACTGAGTAGTGACATCAGGAATTCTCTAGTTTTTAACCAAACATTCAGCTTTTTCATAAAACAGGTAAAACCAAAACAGTGTGGAGCACAAGCTGGGACCAACACCCCAAGAGGAGGCAATTTGGAAAAGTTTTCCTTTTCAAGCAGTCAAATGCTGGCTGTATTTCACCAGGTGTCTGTTCAGCATGAGAGGTGAAAGGCAACCTGACAAAGTGACGTTAGACTCAGCAATCGATGCCAAAAGGAGGAGGCAGCATAACAGTTTGCTTCTCAAACCTTCTGGGCCAGAACCCCTAGTAAGAAAAGTCACTCTAAATCCTAATCCAGTGTACGCATGCATGTATGTGCACACGCGCATACACACACACACACAAACACCCCTCAGAAGGTCTTAGTGAGGATTAAGAGTTACCACATGTAATAAACTTCGATAACCTGAAAAATACGAAGTCCTCAGTACATACACAACAGTGAACAATAATAAAATGGGATGTTTCTACTTCTGAAATGGCTATCAACTACTTTTCAATCTAAGAACAGACTCGTTTTGGGGCATATGTACCCAGATTACAGTATTTGTACATACTTACTATTCTAAGATAACTATGTGGATAGATGAGAAGAGAATTGACTGCCTCAGGTTATCTTAGTTTTCTTCCTTTCTTAGAAAACTGGTTTTACAGTCCATCTCCTACTAAGAAAAAATAAATAAATACATCATGGTAGCAAAGAAAATCTTCCTCATCTACAAAGGAAACCCTGGTACTGAACTGCTCAGCCACCATAATTTGTATTCATGGTCTGACATTTTGTAAATAAATTCCTGCCCTAATTATAATTTCTTATAAAGGACAAAAAGAAAATGCTGCCTCTTATTTCTGTCAAGGAGGTTGTCAAAATATAAAAATCAATATATATTTATAAAATATGAATTAACGTCACTCCAAACTCAATGCATGATTACATCTGTCTTCTCATCAGTCAGAATTTTAGACTCGTGATGAAAAAAACTGGAAAAGTAGAAGGAAAAAGATCAACTTCAAAATCGATCCCTACCTGTTGTTTAGCTTTGAAAGAATAAGTTAAATCATTATGTTAAATGAGAACTTTCTCAATACAAGGAAAGATTTAATTTTATCAGATTTTCAGACAAAAACAGATTCAAGAAAGACTGAAGATACCAATTTTTAATTATAAAAAGAATTGTACATAACATAAAATTCTACAAAATACAACAATTTTACATTGTTCGATGCAGGCTTTTGCTTTTCTCAAAAATTTTTCAAAAAATAATACAGAAGAAAGGGTGGTTTACATTAATTTGGCTTAAGAAAGAAGATTCCCTGTGCAACATGGAAGAGATTACCAAGCAAAATTGCAGCTTTGTATCGAAAAGCCCTCTGCAAACCAGCTTTGAGGAAATTAAAGGTAAATAAATATGCATAAATAATTCAATACATTTTAAAGCTATTCAAGCAATATTAGTTATTTAAGAATGGGAATAAGATATGTTTATGTTTTAAATTAAGCTTTACACTCAATGTTTTCTTCGATTTTTCAAGTTTATTTAAACAAATAGTAATGTTTGCTAAATGTATACTATAGGACAAATGTTAATATAATTCTATCATAATCATTATTCATGGAGATATAGCTCACTTCACGAATGAGATGCATTCCTGAAAGTGCGTGAATAAATAGACATTTGAAAACTGAATCATACTGTGACGATTAAGGCAGACTTTAATACCAACCTAAGTGAGCTATTTTTATAAACAATTGCCATTATTCTAGACATGTAAATTACAATTTCTAAATATCTGATATGCTTGATTATTTCAGGAAAAATAATACAGTTGATTCCAAACTCACTATGCCCATCAATATTTAATGAAAACGATTAGTACCAGTGGAATTCCATTCCCACAAACTGAACACCAGCGGCACCCAGGCTCCTGCAGTGTGAGGGGGCGGGGGGCCGGCCACCTGCAGCCACCGCTGGAGCTCCCCCCTGCTCCCTACACTGCCCTTTGCTCCTCGCCTGTGCACCCTTCAGTTCTTGCTGAACACACTCTTTATAAACACGCCTTCCTTGGCCCAACATACAGCTATTTCACAAAATATCATAATATAAAAACAGATACAACCAAAGGCACTACATACAAAAATGATGTTTTTACGTGTTTATATGGTAGATACGAACATATATGGATAGAGACTAAGGAAAGCGACTCTTGTTTTGGTTTCAAAGCTGGGCCCTCCCCTTTTTACTTTATAAAAAAATGAAAAAGAAAAATTACTGTTGTTCATCTGGTGAGGCATAAAAAACAGCCCTGTTTATCACATACAGAAGACAACAGAAGCGTTATTAAAGCTTTTATTTTTATTTTTTTTAAATTTTTTAAAAGATTTTATTTATTTATTTATCTTTAGAGGGGAAGGAGAGGGAGAGAAACATCAATGTATGGTTGCCTTTCGTGCGTCCCCTGCTGGGAGTTGGCCTGCAGGGAACCCGCCTGCAACCCAGGCATGTGCCCTGACTGGGAATCGAACCGCAATCCTCTAGTTCGCAGGCCTGTGCTCAATCCACTGAGCTACACCAGCCAGGGCCGCGTTATTAAAGCTTTTACACACCCAACAAAAAGTATTTGTCAAGTTCCTTAGAAACAGGTGTGATATACAAATAAAATTCAATTTTAAAAAGGATTCTGTTTGGCTGGAAAAGAATCTATAACAGCATTTTGTTAACATCATTTCTATGAATTCCCACATTGAAAACACCATAAAGCCTACATTTGAAAATAGGTGTCTGGAGGCTTTCTTCTGGTCAGGTAAGATTTTTCGTGGGACGGAGAACACAGACGAGGATCAGAGGATGGAGCCGCTGGCAGGGAACAGGGGGATGCGGCAGTAACAGGTTTACGGGAGCTCTTGCCCGGGGACAGTGATGGCAGAAGACAGAAACACAGTCTCAGCAGAAACACCCCAACAGCCTCCCACTTATCACCATTAGTAACCGTTCCATCAGGACAGAAGCATGTACCCTGTCCACAATCCGTCTCACTATCCACTGTGTCTTGAGGAGCCTACAGAAAAATCCTCTAAAGCACAGAACAGTCTTAATAAGCTCTGTGCTTCAGTGAAAGTCCTAACTCAAGGACTCAGGGGAAAAAGAGAGCAATTCTTCTAGAACTCTAGAAAGGCTATTTATTGAAATGTAATTTATTTTGTGAAGCACATTTTATTTTTTAATGCATTAATGAAAAATGAGATTTGTACTTTAATGTACATGAAATTCAAATAATGGAAAAAGTAGGATACAACTACCCGAGCATTAAATAGTTGCCCAGTGTTTATTACTGACCAATTGTGCGGCTCGTCACACGAGCCAAACTAATACAGTCCTCAGTGTAGGCGAGAGAGGGCCACAGACTCCAGGGAACTGCTGCAGGGTCTAAGAACCTGAACGTAAGTAAGGCTTTCCTTTCCCTTTCTTTCTTTTTTAAAGAAAAACAAAAACCAAAGCAACCATTTATCCACTTGTTATTCCTCATAGTCATCTGGGAAACCCTGCTGATGTAATAGTAAGTGACAGCAAGTGTCTCCTGCCGGAAGGGCTCCAGTAACAAACCAAACAGAAGTGACGGAATTGAAACACCATCATTTTGCAGTCTTCACCAAACCAACGGGTCCAGGCCTTAAGTACCACTGGCTGCTCACAACACAAATGAGAAGTAAAATAAACATTATATACCTTTGACTCAAGAACGCAAAACTTCCTACAAAGCAGTCTTGCCAAAAATATCTAATCTGAGTTCTATCATCCCCTGGAACCAACCACCAATTTATAAGCAACACAGAAGACAGAGGAACCTGTTAGACTACGCCACGGGAATGGAATAGGCAAAATCCATACTGAGAATGAGGAAGAGGAGCAGTGTGCTCTTCAGTTACTAAATTAGATAAAAGATAAGAATCCTACAGAATAAAGAAGGACTTAAGAGATACATCAATTAACTGCAATGTGTGGTACTTATTTGGGTCGTGATTTAAATAAACAAAGAAGAATTATAAAAGTTGTAATTCAACTGGGAATGGGATATCTATCAGGTATTTGATGATATTAAAAATTATGGTTAATATTTTAGGATTGCTAAGGGTAATGTAGTTGTGCTTTAAAAAAGTTTTGAGACATACATACTAAAATATTTGTGAATGGAATAACATAATTTCTGGGATTTCTCTCAGAGTAACATGAGAAGGGGGAAAAAAAATGAGAGTGAAGATAATTATTAAGTGTAACTATCCCCTGACAGCTGTTGAGCCAGGGTGACTGGTGCATGGGAATTTATTATCATCTGTTGCCCACTTTCATATATACTTGAAATACACCATAATAAACAACTAAGAAGAAAAAAAAGACATATAAACTTTATAAGAGAAAATGATGATTTAGGATATTGTATTCATTGATGCTTCAGGACAGAAAAGTTCTTGAAGAATACCTAAATACATGGGAAAATACATAGACAAAGTTGAAGAATACAGTGTATATATAAGATGTAATTATTCCTTATTGATATGTTGTAAATGAGCAATAATTTTTTCCTTATTTACATGTTTTATACTTTAAAAAGATCAAACATAGTTAATGATAATATTTCATACCTTGGAGAACATGTCACATATATTAATTCATTTAACACTTACTGACACCCCATCCTGTGCCAGGCATGGGAAAAATAATTACAAACAAGAACTCTATCATTATAAATAAGAACCAACAGAGTAGGCAGAAAGATATGTGAAATGCAGGATATTTAAGTGCTCTGATAGACACAGAGAGCAGAGCATCAGGGGAGAAAGGCAGGCAGCCAGCCAGTCAGGGTCTCTGTGCGGAGCTGGCCTGAGGGCAGAGAGCACGCCAGCCACTCACCCAGCAGGGAGAAGCGCATTACAGGAAGAGAAGGCAGAGCTCTGATTGGGAAAGATTTATTCTGCATTCAGTGACAAGTTCAGAAAAGTTTAAGCACTAGAGTCATATAATTCAACATTAGACTTAAAAAGAATCCATTTTGTTTCAAGGAGGAATGGATGAGGGAAGGGAAAGGCAGCAGGGAGGTCAAGAGACTGGGAGTAGCAGGGGCCATTTCTCCTTTTGTAAGAACACTGTTGAGAGGTTTTCACGATACGCTTTATGTTTTACCAAATACTAAAAGCCTTAGAAGAAGTTGCTGTTGGCAAATAATGTCTTCTTAAGTGTATACAGAAAAAACATATAAACTAGTATTTTTAATTCCCATCAAGTTTTTCATGCACATTTCCCACTTTCAAATTTGAGAACACTAAAATAGATTTCAAAGATAATTACATTAAAGTTATAATTATATTAAACGGTTCTTAAAAAGTAATGTGAAAATTAAATACACTCAAATATGTTAAGTGTAAAACAATTGTATTTCAGATGATTTCTAAGGCATTACCTTGGATAAATCTCTGAAGTTACTTGGCAAGGTAAGATCCAGTTCTTCTGAGTCGTAGTTGGTAATGACCCAGGGAAACACTGGATACTGATTTAAGTCATTGTAACTCCGTCCTGGCAGAGGAAAAAAAAAAGTCACTCAGTCTAGGATAATAAAATGATAAGCAGATTCAGGAGTATAATTTACTAAAAATAATGACAGTTTTTGAGTGCCAGCTATCGCTCACAGTGCTATCCATACATTATTTCATTGAATCCTCACAAGAGCCCTGCGAAATTAGCATCATCCCTATTTTACAGATGAAAAAACTGAGGTACAAAAGGCTAGATAATTTGTCCACAAATGATATACTAGTAATGGTTGAATTATACTCGAATGCAGATACTCTGGCCCCCAAGTTTATGTTCTTATAAACTACACGACTACTTTTTGTTACCTGAAAGCCTGTACCAATTAAAATATTTTTTATTAAAACTTTAAAAAACAATTTACAATTCATTTCTCTGCCATCAATTAACCAATCAACCAAGTTTAAGTAATCTGAGCCCTGAGGGCATTCATTATTCTTCTGTAAAACTGGAGTGTCCCGATGTACTCCGGAGTTTCTGTGACAGCTTTCAAAGTCAATCGCCCTCTGAATACGATGCACAGCATCGTCAGTGTTGCTTCCCCCATTCCCAAAAGCTGCCATACGCACTCCTGCACTTCCCCCATACTAATGACCATCAATGACACAGTTCGCTGGTGTCAAACGGTTTGTGCCCTGTAACTTCTTGTTGTTTAATGTTATGTTTTAATCCCCAAAGTCATCTCTCTAATGCAGGCTCTTATGACTTTCTACATCTAATTGCTCCCTAACTTTGCTCTCTGCCTAGTCTCTCTCTACTCCAACTTATCCACTTCACTCTGCCTCCAAGCTACCTTTTCACACTGTTCTGATATCACTCCTTGGTTCAAAACCTTTCACAAGTTTCCCAGTGAACTGACTGCTAACTCCTCAAAGAGACAAAAATCTCCCACTTTTCCATACAACCTTTCCAGTTTTGTTTTTCATTGTATATTTAGAAATATATACTTTATGCACACACATACACACACACACAGATATATATGCATATACATAGTAGTCCCCCTTATTCATGGTTTTCCTATCCACATTTTTGGTTACTCTTGGTGAACTGTGTTCCAAAAATATTGAATGAAAAATTCTAGAAACAAGTAATTTGTGAGTTTTACACGGTATGCTGTTCTGAGTAATGTTACAAAATCTTCCACCATCCTGCTTGGTCCCACCCAGACACGAGCCACCGCTTTGTCCAGCATATCCACACGGCATCGCTCCCACCCTCAGTCACTCAGCAGCCATCTTGGTTATCAGACTGACTGAAGAGACATTTCAGAGCCTGTGTTCAAATACCACTATCAGAGCTTGTATTCAGAGCTTGTGTTCAAATATCGGAGCTTATTTCCCTCAATGTCTTCAAAGCACAAGAGAAATCAGGATATGCCAAAGAGGAGCCATAAAATATATGTATACATAGGAAAAAAGTAATATAAATGGGGTTCAGTGCTACCCATGGTTTTAGGCATCTGCGGGGGTCTTGGAACATGTGCCACACGAACAGGGGGAGACTTTACATACAATATGTATGGTGCACGTGCATAAAACCACACTGTTAATCGTACTCTAGCTTCACTTCATACGTTTCCATCTTTTCTACTGCTTACACCTCAGTTTTCCATAAAATATCTTTACTCTCTCAAACACCGCCGCTGTCAGTTAAAGTACTATCTATCCTTATGCAAACATAAAAATCTTTCCTCACTTTTTCCTAACTCTTATCAACTAGATGACTCTTATAATCCCCATTATTATTTTGTACTTTTAAATTGAAGTCATACTCACTTGACTAGAATCATATAAATGCTCACATTTAAAATAACTTCTCTGAGAGTAAGCAACACGCCTTATGCTCTTTGTATATCACGTCTGTGCCTCAAATATAACCTGCCCCAGCGTCTTGACCTACCTCAATCTCAAATATCTCATAATTACATTTTCTGTTCTCTTTATTCTATTGATCACACACATGAACAGTTTCAGTGGGTGATCTTCAGTAACATGATATCATTACAGCTTATGTACAGGGTCATTTTGCCTTCAGACTGCCCTATGTGGGTTGTAATCCTCCATTACTTATTCCTGTACCCTCCGTTGTCTTTTTTCTGTGATGTGGTTCATGTTTCATCATACACTACACCTCTAATTAAGTTAATAGATTCTTAAGATTTTTATGGTCATTCATTCCTTCTGTTCCAGACTGAGTCCATTCTTACCACACTTGAATAGCTATAAATTTTCATTTTATGTTTTTTGAAAAAGATTGTATAGACCCATATTTAATTTTTACCAGGAAGTCAACTGTTCACATATAAAACTTTCAACTCTATTATAAAAATTACTCTTGATAAGGTATATTCATGTAATAATAAAAATAAAAATTAGCTATACACCAGCAATCAGAATAACCTAATCATGTCACAATGAACAGCTTATCACGTGAAGTAAGTGCGCGTGTGAGCCTGGATCACCTGCCACCGTGTTGAGGAACATCAAGTACTCGAAATTTGAAATCTCTCTGTGCTGCCACCGCTGAGTCATGTTAGAAGCTTTAAAAAGTTGGCGCGGACTAGCTAGTGAGATGCGCCTGCAAAAAAGGAAATTGACATAGACTCAATTTAAACTTTAGATTATACCACGATAATAAATCACGACTATCTCTGCTTATTCAAAATGACGTCTGTATATTCTGAAAAGTTCCACTCATGCAATACTAATGAATTCTAGAGCTGTTTCAATCCACAATTGCTGGTCAAACAAACGATCTGGACCAGCCATCAGTCTATTATACACGTTCTGTTCATGAAGGTAAACTGTCATTACGATGCCATAATAATATCCAGATTCCACAGAGTTGATTAATAATAGCATAATTAACAATTTACTGCTAGAACAGGTATTATAGTAACTGAGAAATACATATGAAACTGTATTCACATTTTTATTGATTTTAAATCATTACATAAAGACAACACTTTTGTGTACTATACAGCTAAATATTATGTTTCCATACCTTCTGTAACAGGGCAAAGAGGACTCTAAATTTTTTAATTATTGATTCTAGGGGTAGGATAGAGATAAGAAAAAAACTTTTGATATTGCTTAAGAGAAGACCCAAGTTTTCTGTTTTCTTAACCCAATATAAATAACTATGGATATAACTGACCAATAATAAGTAGGACGGGGAAATCAGTAGCAGGATTAATTATTATATTCAAGGTACAGAATCTCAGGTAAGTATGTCGTCATGGTTCTTCTACAATTAAGATAGGGTAGCTATCTTTTTTAAGGATTTTACTTATTTCTTTGTAAAGAGAAGCTAGAGAGAGGAACATCAATGTGAGAGAGAAACATCAAGCGGTTGCCTCTCCTATGCACCCCAACTGGGGACCACTGGCAGCCAGGCACATGCCCTGACTGGGGGTCAACCAGCTCTGACCACTCTCCGAGGAACGACGCCCAACCCACTTGGCCACACAGGGCAGGGCAGGGCAACGGTGCTATCTTTTGAAAAGCTTTTATTTATGAAGGTATAACTTACATACCACAAAATTTACTCATTGTAATTATACTACGCAATGATTTTTTAAGAAGTAAATTTCTAGAGTTCTGCAATTGTCACGACAATGCACTTGAGAACACTTTTATCACAAGAACTTGTGCATATTTATAGTTAATACCCAGTCCTTTTCCTGGCTCTAGGCAACTATCAGTATGCTTTCTGTCTCTATAAACTTACCTTTTCTGGACATTTCAGATAAATAAAATTAGACATCATGCAGTCTTTTGCATCAGGCTTCTTTTACTAACTGTAATGTTTTTGAGGTTCAGCAGTATATAAAAAGTTTTACTAGGAGTTCATTTTTAGGATTGCTGAATAGTATTCCATTGTATGAATACAGAATATACCATTTTAAGTGTTAAAAATCTATCCTAGTGACTGATTTAATGAGTTAAGACTTTTAGCTTTAACTGTAAGAAAACATTACAAAAAGTCCCAAGTATAACACATATTAGGTGATATTTTTTATAATAAAGAGATAATCAGTAGAAAAAAGATGTTTATTATTAAGATATGAAAATCTACCATACAATTCTGAGTTGCTTCCTTCTGAACTCTGAAAGTTTCCATTAAATTACACAATTATCTAATCAAAGCCCTGATTTATGTTGAAAAGCGACTATTGCCTATAATCCGGAAGGGCCACTTTTTGTGACTTGTTTCCATAAAAGTTGTGATCTGTGGTGGTTTAAAATAAGCCCACAAATTCTTTGATACTTTCTCTTCAAAAGGTGAAGTTCAATTCCTCTCTCCTGAAGCCTGGGCTGCCTTTAAGGAGTCGCTTGTAACAAGTACTATGTAGTAGACAAGATGGCACACAACTCACAAAGGTCGGTCACAGAGAAGACACTGGGACTTCTGCCTCATTCTTTCAGACCACTTGCTCTGGAGAAAGTCAGCTCCCACATGGAGCGGACACTCGTGCAGCCCGGGGAAAGGTGGACTCGGAGGGGAACCAAGGACTGCCGAGAGGAGGGTATTACCTTGGAATGTCCTCCGGGCCCAGGATGATTGACATCCTGTTGTTTGTTCATTCTATTTCAAGTGCATTCACAAACCTAATAATTTTTGGAATAAATGCTAAGCAAAGCAACTCAAATCAATACAAAATTAGGTAGGCAAAAAGTAAACTGAATTGCTATAGCTAATATGTTTCAAGCAATCAACAGAAAAATCCCACTGGTTCAGTCTTACCATTCCTTAAATTAGTTAAAAATGTATTAATGATGAATTGGTACCTGCTATGAAAGAAAAGAATAGTGATATCCCCTCTTTCATTCTTGCTACTGGTAATTTGTATTTTCTTTCTTTTTATTTATGGATTTTGTATATATGTTTATTTTTTATTTTCATTATTTTTTAAAGATTTCATTTACTTATTTTTAGGGAGAGGGGAAGGGAGGGAGAAAGAGAGAGAAACATCAATGTGTGGTTGCCTTTTGAGAGTCCCCTAATGGGGTCCTGGCCCATAACCCAACCATGTGCCCTGACTGGGAACTGAACCGGTGACCCTTTGGTTCACAGGCCGACACTCAAACCACTAAGCCAAACCAGCCAGGGCTATATATATGCTTATTAATCTTTAGAGAAAAATAACTTTTCATTACATTATTTTTTCTTTATTGTGTTTGCTTACTTTTTCATTGATATTATGCCTTTATGCTTATTATTATCTTTTTTTGGCTCACTTTGGTTTACATTTACTGCTCTTTCTCTAGTTTCTTCAGACAAAAGTTGACTCAAAATAATACACCAATAATCACTTACTATGAAACATAAAACAGAAGCTCAAGCATTTTAAAACAAGAACACATATCAATACAGATTATTTTCCATATTGTTCTCATATAAAACAGTACCTGGTTTGAGGCAGTCCAAAACACGTTCCAACACCAACGCGAGGTAGGTAGTTCACCACTTTTTTTACTACTGCAGGGTCTGGGAAGTTGAACATTACAGCCACTATGAAAAGTAATTTTAAAAAATTAGAACACAATATAATTTCCCTTCTCCTTATTCTTAGTTTAGGTGTTTATTAATACAATTATTAGCACGTTGTTTTTACTAGTGTAGTCAAGTTCTAGTATTAATATATCAGAGGTAATATTCATTTCGCTTACAAATTCCTATACCACAGACAGTTCCTTCTCTAAGTTCTGTCAAAATTATAACATCAGCTGTTGTGTTAGTGTGACATGAAGCTGAGATTATCTAGCTACAAGTTGAATTCACAAAATTGGATTTTGGCAAATAACTATGTTATCTATTAATTTCTATAAAAACTATTTAAAATTTTAACTTTATATAGTTAATAATCTAACACCAAAAAGACTACAGATACAGCTACTAAACTATCAGCTATATTTATTTTCAATGATGAACAGTTTTACAAACATTCTCTTTATAATGTTTATGTGTTTATACTTTTATGTTTATATAATCCAAAATAATATGTGACCTAAAGGAAAATTTTTCCTCTGTTCTTAATAATTCCTCTGTAATTAAATTTAAAGCTTTCTAATCATATCTATTTACATAAGTACACATTTTGAGAATATGAAGAAACATACACCAATATATATATATAAACATTTAGCGTATATATATGATAATATATTAGAGACACCTATAAATTTGTGTCCTTAAAAATATGAAGATAACAATCATAAAATCATGAGAGAGAATTTAGAATATATTATTTTGGTCAGCCTTAGGACTTTAACTATATTCATTTCAGTATCAGAATCATATGTAAGCTACGAGTACTCTCCTAGCCTTCAAACACTGGCATTACTTCAGGTAAAAAGTACACGATCATTCACGAAAACACATTTAGGGCGCCATATATATGTACCCAACATGGCTTTTTAATAAGCCTTCCTTATGTACCCATTATTACACTGAATACAGGGAAAAATTAAAAAAACAAAAGAAAAATGATCACAGACCATGGCAAATGGCCTAGATCATGAGGAAAAGGCAACAGAAAGCACACATACAAAAGCGAGGATGCATAAGAAATCTCAAAGAAGAAGAACGAATGAGAATGAATAAGCAATAAATATTACAAGTTTGAAAGCCCTCTGGGACAGCAAGAATGCAGACTAGGCTAAAATGTGAAACATTCACGTGAATATTTGCCTGGAAGAATAATGTTTACACTAAGAAAAAGGCATGTGCAGGAGAAGAGACCAAACAGGAAAGGGATAAACATCTTTACCTGTATCCCCTAAAGACACATGATTTCATTAAGGAAAAAAAAGGTGTGCACGAACTGTGTTATTTTGTGTAGATTTTTTTTTAAGAATGGCAACTTGCAGGCTATAGAAAGAGAAAATTAAAAAAAACCCTCCAACCGACTTTGGTACAAGGAGTGTTTGCGATAAGGCACTAAGTTTTACAGTCTCCCCGTGCGCCTCCACTCACACTGATCAGGGCATTTCCTTCACGTCCACCTTGTGTCTCCCTCTTGTCTCAATGAATTGCACCAAGTTCTAGTCTAAACCCACAAATTGAATTTTAGTTCTTTCGAGAATGATGTAATAAGAAACAACCAGGACCATTCAGGACCATTTTCTGATGGTCCCTGTATAAATGGCAACAGATCAGATAAAAAATTAAATAAATGTATGAATCATCTGATTACCCTTCTCCCCTCTCCAAATACAGCCACCTTCCAGGATTTAAGCATCAGAGCAACACTGAGTACATCAAAATTCCAAAATGGATTAAATGCTTAGCTACTCCCCATATTCATAAATCCTTGAACTAATTTGTTACAGGGCTAGGAAAATAAAACTACTACAAATAATTCTCAGAATGACCAAGGGGGGAAGGCCGCGAAGATGCATGTGGGTCAGAAAAGAGGTCAGTAGGGCAGGGGTTGGGCTACAAAAAAACTGCCTAAATGAAAACAATATGGTGTATTCAAAAATGAAATCTCGAAGAGATGGAGGTTAGCTTTGTAACAACAGACTTCTGCAACACGTTACCTCTGTTTGCCATAAAGATCTCCAGGGCTGTATTTTGCAAAAGATAACGACGAGAAAAGATTGATCGTATCTCTGTGAACAGCCATTTTCCATGAAGCCCTTCTGTGTATGCCAAGATCTGGGGAAGAAAACAGTAACCCAAGTGAGTCACAGCAGAACTTTCACCCCCTTCCAAGTGAAACAGAAAAGGCTCTATTAAGGAAAATAATTTCCAAGAATTAAATGAATAGTTCTTCATTTGAAAGGAGACTAAAAAAACCAGATTGAAACTTATGGAAAGGAAGCAGAGTAAAATTATAAAACAGCTACTTATAAATATATTTAGGGGACTGTTAAAGCAGTGATATGATTTCTTTCTCAGGAAATATATACTGCATTATTTAGTGACTGATTTTTTGAGTCATATTATGGAAAATTTTAGATAAAACCTTAAAAGGAAGGAACTCCTGAAAAGAATTTCCTACATGCTTATAGATCACATATACAGTTCAGTTTCATATATGATTTTGATGAACCCAGACTTACTTTTTACATACTTGAAAAAAATACTTAAGTCCATAACTTTTTAAAAAATCACCCTTTTAAGGGCACTACCGTGGCCGCAGTCACTTGTTCAGAAAGCACAGAGACCGACTGCAGAAGAGGTTAAGTATCATTTTGTCAAGGAGGCCAAAGACAAACCTGCAAATGAACTCAGCACAATCTCTCTGTGGAGTAGGAGGTCGTCAGAGTAACTTGTTACAATGCGTGTCATCCTGTGTGACAGACGCAGGCGCGCAGAAGGCTTTGCCAAGGAAAAGTAATCCTGTCTTTAGTCCTAAGCCACTTTGTTGCTTTGTTATTCAAGTTTTGTTTTTCAAAAAGCTTAATTATGAAGGTGTTGAGAAAAGCCAGATGTGGAATTTCTTCACACCAGTATTTCATGCAATATTAATAAATAAAATGAAAAGCATTTGGTGGCAAAACTTGGTGAAAATCTATAAGAGCAAATTAAACATTTAAGGTCTGGCTCTCAAAAGTAACTACTACAAAAAAAGTACAAATAAAAAACGTGATTATGATACTGCATTGTTGGGAGAAATATGGGATAAGTAGAGAATGAAAATAATGAATAGTAAGAATTTATCCTACAAAACTTTATCTTCTTTACCCATTTCCATTTTCTAGACCTTAAATGCAAACACATCTATATTCTTCCATGCAAACTGAAGTTTCTGGGGGGAGGGGGCAGGAAGAGCAACTCTTTAACTTAATTCACTGAGTACCTAATCAATATTTAGATTTTTCTACAGAAATGATTCTATTGCAGTCACCACAGGATCTAGAAATAAAGATGAATAAAACTCTAAGGCTCCGTGTCCTGGGGAAACAACGAAAATTCACAGGACCCCACAAGTAATCACACTTTTAGTTTCAAAACTGGTGAGAGAGAAATCTTACTAATTCTTTCATACAACCAATACCTGTGTATGAAAGATCAAAAGAAATGACAAAAATATGCATGTTCCTCACAAGGTTTATCTCAAGTGAGATCTTTCCCAAACCAGAGGTAACATGCACTCCCCTCTCTTCCCGTGACAAGCGGGGCCCACCCTCCAGAGTGCAGTGCCCCCCGCCCCACTGCTCTCTCTCCTTCTGTTTTTTACCTCTAGAGTCTATGACCACCAGAGGAGTTGCAGAAAACTTTAAAAATATAAATAAAGCAGGTATCAGATCACTCGTGTATTTAATGCAAGCCAGTGGCTCTGCATTACATGCACAATAAACTCAGAAGCTCTTTATAATCATTTACAAAAGCTTTACATCTGAGACTCTCTCCAGAGCCCAACTCATTCACCCTCAGGGTCTTCATTCTTGTTTTCTCCTCTGCTTGGAGTGAATGTTCTCCTCCCAAATCTGCACCAGGCTGATTCATGGCCACATTTAGAATGCTGCTCCAATGTCACCTCTTCAGAGAAGTCACAGGGTCTACACCCCACTGCCACCCCATCCTACCCCAAACTTATCCGATTTCCATCATAACACTTATGATTACCTACCTGAATTATTATATAATCTCATACCTCCTTTCTTACCTATTGCCTCTATTTGGCACTAGAATACTAGACACTAAGTCCTGCTACAGCAAGACTTTGAATACGCTCTATGTCCACTTTCTAGAACAATGTCTGACACACAGTAGATGTTTTTAAAAGATTAAGTCAATCAATGAATGGTAGCTTAAACTTCATACATGGCCCATATTTATTCTGTTTGGGCCATATGATATTTAATAAAATTTCAAGTAGTTCAAAGTATATGAGAAAATGGATATTCACATATAATTCAGATGTTTGGTTTCTCAGGAAAAACTGAAGTATCTGTCAGATGTAGCGTTAGAGGCCACCTGGTGAAAACTGACATGCACTCTCATTTTGGCAGCCTCATGGTTCACCCATGTACTGATTACCTAGCTCCCTGGTTTCCACTGGCTTTTGGGTTTGCCACCCTGGTTTTCGAACGGTAGAGAACCCAATATATGTGCTGTAACACTTACACTCTGATATAGCCAACTACTAGTAGGGAAACCAAGACCAAATTAAATACTTAATATAAACCCTTAATATAAAGGGAAGATAGTGGCAGAGGCTGGCCCACTCCCAGGTTTTCTAACCCAAAAGTTCATAACTTATATATACAGCACATTGTCACATTTCTAAAAAAAAAGTTTCAATGCTTGTTAAACTAGAACTCAACTCATCAGAAATTAAAAATAACAATCAACTACATTTATTTACTTGCACTTGGGTTGTAGAATAAAGAAGAAAATCAAAAGAAACAAAGGACCCCCTCTGATATGTTGAGAACATCACACACTGGTCTGAAAAGCCACCTTTTCGGACTGCAGAGCTGTGTGATAGACCTGTTGCTAATGATGGTGATGTCAATCATCGCAAGAGCATGGTCCTACAATGGAACATTTAATTATATTTTAAAGTACACCGATTTTTAAACAAGAAACAAGTCTACTGATAATTGCTGTGTTCATTTTTAATGTACTAAAATAATTCTCTAATTAATCTGAAAATTCTATTTATATCCCATTCCTTTAGTACAGTTATTACATCTACTTGAGATTTATTACCAAAAGTCAAACACATTCGAAATTACAGAAAATGACATAAGCCCCAAGTACCCACTACTGAACCTTACAAAACCCTAACATTTCGTCATACTGCACACATTTAAAAAAACTAATGAAGCAGTTTCGAACTCCCATGTAAAACCCTCCCAATCCCATTTTCCTCCTTTGTCAGATCTGACCGCTATCCTTGTTCTGAGGCTTATGGTGCCCATGGTAAGTTTTTATACTATCAGTACATACACACTCATAAATAGCATCCAGCATTTTCTGTATTGTTTTCAAATCTGACATAAAGAGTGTCAGACTGACTATAAGACATTATACTTCCAAAGTTAAATGTAAATGGGTCTGGTCATGTTTTAAAACTCAAAGAAAGAGAAATAGAAGGGACGGACAGAAAACCACTTAAAATTGCCAAAGGGATCAAAAATTAAAATCTTACATGAGACTACCCTGACTTAAAAAAAATGAAAACCTATATATATATGGTGAAGATAGCTAGGGTTTCAAATAGAAACGAAGAATTTCTTAACTAACAGAATCACTAGCTGAAATGGATACAATAACATTTCGTTAAAGTGTTCATTAGGAAAAGGTGTCAGTGCTGAAAAGCAGCTGCGGTCTCGCTAAGCAAGAGGTTTATTTCTTATTGGAATAGTGTATTCCTGGTCCGAGGCTTCACTTCAAAGTCTCTAGAGTTCAATTAAAACTGGATTAGGTGCAAGCAGACCCTTCTTTGGGACTTTCTGTTCACTGAAACTCTACATACACTGACAGCACCCTAGACAGAGGTCTAGCCCTCCAATGAATCAGTTGCTATGGAAACCGTATCATTACCATGGCTCTGCAGTTATGACCCGAAGTCTAGAAGAGCTTGAAAGCTTAAGCCCACAGCACTAGCTTTGAATGTTCACCACCTTGTTTTAATATTGTTTGTAGTATTATTAGTAGAAAATTCAACTCTCACTTTTTAATAATTTGTTTCAGCAAGATGATTTATTAGTTAAATGTTGAGGTGAGAGAATTAGAGATTAAAGTATTTAATTTTAAATACACATATATACTGTTTTTTAATATTAAAAATAGCTACCATATCTTCTTTATAATTTTTATCTGTAAAAATTATTTTCCCTAAATAATATAAACATTTCCTTTTCCTACCTTTCAAATAGTATACTATGAATACACATGAAAATTTCTTCACCCTGTTGCATTTATTGGCTTGAAAGTAAAGCATTTTTTAGTTTTCCTTTAGCCATTCATTTTGAAAAGTTTATGAATTTATCCATAATTTATCCTTTGTTTTCTCATCCTCATCAAAGAACAAAAATAGAAACATGCCTTTATTGTCCAACTGCATGAAAGTCTTATTTATTGAATAGGCATTTTTTAAGAGTAGATTTAAAATAGTCTCTGAAATTAAAATAATATTTGTTTTAAGTAAATAAAGGTTTTTTAAAAAAAAACTACCTTCAATAACTTTAGAATATTTTAAAATTCTTTCTGGAAGGGAATTTAAAAAGTAATAATGTTTTACCTTAAAAATAAGAAATATTTTGGGAATCTATATATTTTTAAAATACTATTTTTAATTTTAAAGCTAGCATTGCATACTCTAGTTCCAAATATTAGCCAATTTTTGGAGAGGTTTTACTCTTTCTGATAATTCCATGTTGACTTCTGAAGAATCTGATAACAAAAGTCAAATCAAGTAATATACATCAACAATAGAACTTAAATTTTGCGATGCAACTACTTCCAGACTAAGGATATATCTAACATCAAGAAAAATGTTTTAAACTTAGTATATAAAATATAAAGTCATTATGCCACCAAGCAATAACACCAGTGTCAGGAAAGTGTAGAAAATATTCACATCCCATTTTATGGAGCATAATTATAGATTAATTAAAAAGATTACACCTTAATACAATCCTTGTATAAAACAGTAAGTATTTAAAATAAAAACACAAACTGAAAAATATTTTAATATCAACTCACCACTAAACACATGTGCAAATTTCTTATTTATAATAATTACGGTTTTTACAAACCAGGTGAAAATAACTTTAAAATCGCACCACGCTACCACTAACACGGTCTTCGGGTCTTTCTGCGCACAGCTGCCTCTGAAACGTGCAGCAACGCGCAGCACGTAAATTACTGCAGTAACACTAAACTCTGCTTGGCGTGAGGAATTACTTCATCCCCAATCACAGCTTGTACTTTTACGTTTTCAATGATACATTCTCAAAGTAAAACTTAAAGCTCTGTTTTGAATTTTAAAATGACATCCAGTTCACTCTGACAGAAACTATAACATGGTAATTTTGTTATTAAACATATATCCATATACACATGCTGAGCCCCCATATTTTGAAAAACGGTAAAATATGAAAGTTACAAATACAAAAGGAAATGAACTTCTGAATTAATTATGAGTTATTTATTTATTTCCACCTCCATAGTAAATTTCCTCCTGCTGCTTGCTTCTACTATGATGCAGTACAGTATTCTCCCTAGCATTTTCAGGGGTGACAAATTCAATTAAACATATTCATTACTCTAATGTTCTCCTTGGCAGTTTAGTCAGTATGAAAAATTAAAAATATATAAATAAAATGCTATGTGACCTCTGTATTGATTGGGCTAAAATGGCTTTAGCCTGGGTGTGGACGATGGGGCAGCTGGGAGGGACAAGTGGGGGGCATACAAACGCACACACTCTTATGTTTTCTCTTCCAATTACTGAGGGAGATGATAAAACCACAGCAAATGATGTATCAGCTCATTTTATCTTATCGCTTTGGGGCTAGGTGACAATGAAGTTCATATTTCACTGGCTCCCATTGAAGATTGTGAAAATTACTTGCCCTCATGACCTGAAATTTCACTAGAAGACAGAAATTTCTCTTCTGCAAAGTAATGCAATTTTTCAGATGTCAACCTTTAGCCCAGCTTTAAAAATTAATTTCATTTATATTAACCAATGATATTGATATTTTCACAGAACGCTCTTTTGATACATGAAGCACTGACTGGCAAATTGATGTTGCTTTAGATGGGCAAAACTATTTTACTTTAACCTGCTGTGGCAGACAGATTTATGGCAAACTGAAATTCCCATTTCATAATTTAATATTTGTGCAGGAGTGATGCACCTTTAAGCCCCTGGCCTGTAAATAATTCAGAATATTTAGTTGGTTCTGTTTTACTTTCACTATTCTTCAGCTTAAAAATAATTTGCATGCTAAATGATGTACCATAAAAGCCATCTCTTATTGAACTAACATTTAATATGTATTCTAATGAGTCAAAAGGCAAATGTGGTAATGAAGAAGCAGAACAAAGGGGTTTATCCATCAGCCTACAATATTTAATTCAGTTTTTTTTTTTTAACTTAAACTACATCTGTAGTCTGGAATCTGTGTTCTTAAGGAACAATATTAAGGAACATGACTGTTTCTTACTTTATTTTTCATAGCACTACATGAAATAAAAAGCCAGATATTAAAATGTCAACAACAACAAAAAAAGAGTAGAATGAGCTTACAAAAATACCTAAATTAAAATAAAGATATTTGGGTTTGGAGGTAACTTTTAAGATACAAACTGAATAAAGTCACAATGTCAATTTGATCATAAATGAAGTGTAAAAATCTATCTCATTTTAGTATGAGATAAAGAAATCACCTATCTGTAGGAAAAAAATCGGTATTTATGTATTTATGTGTGTATGTATATATGTATGTATGTATGTATGTACATATTTTTAGATAGAGGGTAAGGAAGAAAGAGAACCATCAATGTGTGGTTGCCTCTTACATGCCTCCTACTGGGGACCTGGCCCACAACCGAGGCATGAGCCCTGACTCAGAATCAAACTGGCGACCCTTGGTTCACAGGCCAGTGCTCAATCTACTGAGCCACACTAGCCAGGGTGAATATTTTAAAGTATTAAAAGACAGTCCGGTGCCTAAGCAAGTTTTTTATTACACCTTTATTCAGTAAAAATTTTTGCCTAATTCAAAAAATGCCTTAAGAAGATAATCATTACACCAATACTCTTTCATTTTATTAATATGGTAAGTTAAACATAAACATTATAAATTTATGTGTTAATCTCTAACTATTTTGGGTAGCTATTTTTAATATTAAAAAACAGTATATATGTGTGTATGTATGTGTATTTAAAATTAAATGCTCCTAAAATTCAAGAAAAGCTATGACATTTCCTTATTTAGCTATTTTTCCCCAAAATGGTTTACCACTGTTCTAACTTTATATCCTCAAAATCACTTCTGTGATTTTTATGCTTAAAATCTTCAAATTGTTTTTCTTCCAAAACATTTATATTTAATTTTTCCTTACAGCTATGTTACAGGAAAAACAGTAATATAAATTATACTTCATAATCTTTCTGCTTTTGATTGGAAATATTCCTAGTTACTTCTCCAGAACTTGTAACAACAACATGTCCCTGTTACAGAAGTCGAGATATAAAGAATGTTTGCTTGTTATTCCACACAATGACTCTATAGCTGCTGAGCTTTCTTCCTTAACAAAGAGTGAAACTGAAGTCAGCACTAATGAAAACTATCTAATTTTAAATACACTGGAATATTCTATAATATATACTTTCAAAATCAATGAACAAAAACTGTCTTTCTTTTCAATGCCAATTCTCACTTTATGAACTCGGTCTCAGATTGGTAGTAAAAATTCTCCCTAGATATATGAATCAAAGCTTCAAGTTAGAGTAATATCAGCCTGTAGCTAGACTACTTATCTCTTTGTGAGTAAACAATTTAAACTAAATAAAGGGAATACCTTCATGTATCTTCAAGAAATGTGCTTTTGTTCTTCAAATATAGCAGAGAACAGAAATAAATGGATGTTTGTATAGAGAACAGCCTTGGAAGAGATAGATACTGTCTCCTTTAGAGCAAAGGGCAGGTCTGTTTATTGTCTAGTGTGATAAAGATAATGATACCCTTTGGGGCAAAGGCCAGACTTTACTGCCCAGGGCACACGTTCGGGTTCCCGAAGACCGAGATGGCTCATCCGGGAGGCCCAGTATCTGCCTGGGTCTCTGGTCTTAGTCTGCTCTGACTGCAGGCACAGTAGCCCAGGGTGGGTGGCTTAAACCACAGAAATGTGTTTCTCCCAGTCCTGGAGGCTGGGAAGGCCAAGGCCAAGATGCCGGCGGATTTGGTTCCTGAGAAGAGCTCTCTTCCTGGCCTGTAGATCTCTGCCTTCTCAGTATTCTCACACGGTGGAGACAGGAAGATTTTTCTTCCTCTTCTCCTAAGAACAAAGTCTGATTCGATCAGGGTGCCCACCTTATGACCTCGTTAAATCTTAATTATCTCTTAAAGACCCTATCTCCATATACAATCACAGTGGCTGTTAGAGTTTCAACATACGAATCCGAGGTGGGAAGGGACAGAGTTCTGTCCATAGTACCCTTCCTAGTGACCTCATGAAACGGGGTCAACAGGAACAGGCACTACGAGGATGCTCATCTGGTCTGTTGTGCTGTAAGAAAGGTCTTTGTCTCTGACCCAGGAGTCTCCTCTCTTCTGCCAGCATCTGCGAACTTGTGGCAGAATAAACTGTTAGCTTGCAGTGACTATTCAGCAGGCAGCAGCTGTGGTCAGCGGTACTTGCTGCTGCAACTCTAACTCTTCAATACAGAGCAAGTGCTTTCACTGGCCTGCAGCACTGTCCACCTGTGCACCCCCTGTTCAACCCCAAGGCCAGCACTCATGATAGTATCCACAGGAAAGACTGGTGAAGCAGAGACAGAGAGAACACGTAAATGTCGTACGAACAGGATTTAACTGCTCTGCCTGCTGGCGTTATTCTATCCTAAATACATTAACTTAGTTTATCTCACTTCCCTTTTTTCATTGTGTGCTTCAAATTGATTTAGTAAATCATGTGATTTGAGAATCTTGATGTAATCTGTGAGTTCTGTTCTGTCATCTCTGAGATTATTTGCCTGGTAGTATATTTGGAGGCGTTTCTACCATTGAGGCAATGTAATTTTTCACAGAACAGGTTCACAGCTAACCTTTATCTACCCTTAAATTAAGGGAAAAAATCTAGGCCAAGGGGGGGAAAAAGAGGAAGCTCCATAAATTATTTATGAAGTCAGAACCACTTTAATACTGAAAACTTCAGACTCTAAAAAAGGAAACTTGATGAGAAATGTCATCACTGAGTAAAGATACAGAACTTCTAAATAATACATTGTACATAAAATCTAGCAATGTCATATAAAAATAATATTTACCAAGGAGGAGATTTTCTTGGAACGCAAGTGGGGTTAAGTCAGAAAATCCACAACATAACCATTACATCCACAAAATAAAAGGGAATTATTATATATTTATTTAATAAATATGAAAAGGGCATTTGGTCAAATTCGGGAAGCATTTTTGAAGAAAAAAATGCTAGTGAAATAAGAAATGGAAAAAATTACATGTGGGTTTTTACTGAAAGCCTAAGGCTAAGCATCTAAAGTCTAATCTAAATAAGAGTATCCATCTTATATGCTTGTTTTGAAAATTAAATCTATACACACACATATAGATACACACACACACATACATATATATATGGCTAGTAAATAGTGACTGGAACCTAAGCACTAAGTGTAGGTCAGGAAAATCACCAAATGGCAACATTTATAATAAATACAGTAAAATTAAAAGCCTGGTATAAATGCTGAAAAGGAAGGGATGAAACTTCTAGTACATCCAAAACACTCTAATTAAAATGATAAAAATAAAAATATAATATAATAACAATACATGCTTTGCTTCAGCAATTGGTACTTAGATATGAACATTGGGAAAAATATTAACAAGAAAAACCTTGAACACATAGGAAAAATTTTAACAAGAAAAGCAGTGAGCAGGTATAGGACAAAAAAATGTAAAATACTAAGGAAACTAAAAAGGTACCACCTGAAACAAAAAAATGCTTCTAATAAAAAAGATTAATATAGTTAAAATACAAATTTACCATAAAATCTTAATACAAATTTAAAGTATTTGCATTCAGAATGCTAATGAGGCTTTTGAAAAGCTTCACAAAACTATTCAAAGTTTAGATGAAAGAGTAAGCATGAAAACAGACCAGTAAGGGGGCATGTCCCACCTCAGACATTATACAGATGGAACACTGATATAAATAAATGAATTTTAAGAACATCATGACTATAGCACAATGTGGTATTTCGTATTTCTTTTCCTGTTTTTAGGTGTCAGGTGTTCCGCGCAAAACCAATACTCAGAGTTCAGTGTGCTAGTATGAGAAATAGGTAGGTAAATCACCTGCATGTACAGTGGCTTGAATATAGCTGGCTCTCTATTGTTCTTCCCATGACTATGTATGTAATCGAGAAGCCAAAAACTCCTTTAAACCAGAGCTGAAAATCAGAATTTATTAAAAATGTCTATACTGATAACTTGATAAGTATATAAAAGTAATTAATAGCAAAGGTATGTTTAATAAATTCAAATGACAAAAGACAGATTTTGAAAAAGTACTTCATGATAGGCAAAGGGTTACACAACACAAAAGATACATTTATAAATTCATAAGAAAACAGAATTTAAAAAGGAATTTTTATAGAAATTCAAACATTTAGCATTCCTAAGTGCTCAAATTTATTAGTAGTAATGAATAAAATGAGGAACATTTTATATGCAACAGACTAGCAAAAGTTAAAAGAGCTATAATATATTTTGCTGTCAGAAATGGAAAGAAAAGTGTACATTGCTGATAAAAACATGAAATGTAAAACCCCTTTGGAAAGAAACTTTCTATTATTTATTAAAAATTAAAATAGTCACATTTTTCATAGTGACAAAAACAAAAACAGAAAACAAGACTGTAAATGCCAATGCATGTTATTATGAAAATGGTCAAAAAATTGTGATATATCTGTCTTCTCTGGTCCCAGAAAAGAATGAACAAAAGCCACTTCAGCTGACTTGGCCGGACAGCCACCATCAATATATAGCAGAGTGAGAAAAGCAACATACCAAGAAGTATATATAAAAGTATATATACAAGGATTTCATTTTTGTAAATCAATGAGAAATGCCCAAAGAACACTTGGGTTCCTATGAAAATGAACAACAATATGAAAGGATACATACTAGACCAGTAACACATCAGTTAAGTATGAGAGAAGAGGATCTGGAACGGACATGGGAGTGAGGAGGAACAGGAAGGAACCAAGGCAACAGGGAAGTCGTGCACATGAAAGGAAAGAAGACCACTGACCTGATTATACTTATAAGAAAACTACTCATGTATGTATGCAGAAAAACACTAAAATCCAAAAGACAGGAGATGTGTCATTATTTTCTAAGTTTTTTGACTGTTTTTTCATAGCAGTTTTTGTTTTCCATCATTGAGGATAAAAGTCACCTGATCGTTCTTTCCTTTTCTTATTTTCAGAGTTTAATCTGTGTAACTTTTTCTCTTTAAAGTTTCCAAAATTGTTTCTATAGATTCTTAGAGATCTTCCTCACCTAGGACCAGCCTGCTTTCCTTCTCTACGTCTTTGAAAATAAGACAACAACTCCCTTCCATTTTAACAGCTCTACTCCTGCTTTCTATCTGTCACTTACGATGCAGATGACAGTCTTTCCTAGTCATGCACTGGGGACCTGGCAGAGAAAGGGGAGCTGAAAACCAACATGCACCAACAAGTGGTCTTATTTGTTCTCTAATTCTTTATTTTTTCTTCTTTCAATCTTCTTTTGGATTGAGTCGATTTTAGTATTCCATTTTATCTCCTATACCACTGTTTTGCATTTTTAGTGGTTATTTATATTTCTTACAACAGATGCACTTCAAATGATGTACTTCTTTGACATATAATGTAAGAATCCTAGAACAGTATATTCCCTTTTCATTCCCCTCCCATCCTTTGTACCATTTCTTCCTGGATTTTGAGTTATTGTCATTCCCACTGAGGTTATTCCACAATATATTCTTTTTTCTAAAGGTTTTCTTTTCAAGATTTTATTTATTTTTTAGGAAGAAGGGAAAGGAGAAAGAGAAGGATAGAAAGAGCAATTGGTTGCCTCTCTCATGCTTCCACCTGGGCACCGAGCCCACAACCCAGGCACGTGCCTTGACTGGGAATCGAACCAGACCTTTTGGTCGTCAGGCCACCACTCAATTGACTGAGCCACACCAGCCAGAGCCCATAATGTGTACTTGTGTTTACTATAAACAGTCAGTCTTATAAGAAATTAACAACTATTTTAAATAATTTTTCTGGTATTTTTCCAGAAAAAATATCAGACATTTTCTTCTGATATTTCCACTCTATGTATGTCGGAGCATTTGACATTCTCTCACAGCTGTCTCGTGCTCTGCGCACTGGGTATGAGGTGACTCTTTCCTTTCTGCTCCTTCTTCCGAGAGTTTCCATTGCCCTGTCTTTATTTTCAACTGATCTTTTCTTTTGCAATGCCTACTAACTGTTAAGCCCATCTAGTAAAGTTTTCCATTTAAATATTGTAAGTTTCAGTCTAAAACTTCCATTTGACTGGGTTTTTTTACACTTTCCATTTTTTGTACAGAGGTTCTCTATAGGTTCCCTTATTGGGCTCATGTTTTTCATTAAATGTCAAATATATTTATAATAGTATTGTTCCACATTAGTTTTTTATTTGCTTCATTCATTTTATTTGCCATTAAGTAAATGCTTGATTTTATTTGGATTTCACAAATCTCTCCATTCATGTCCTCTTTTTGTTCCATGATCCAATAACAATGGCCCCTCAGTCCCCTCTGCTGTGGGACAGTTTCGCAGTCTTGCCTTGCTTTTCATAACTTAAAGCATCTTGGAGAGCGCTGGCCAGGAACAGTTTCTGGAAACTGTTCCTGATCTGGGTTTGTCTGTTGCTTCCCCCATGACCAGAGCAGTGTTAGGGGTTTCCATGAGGAATATCCTGGAGGCGAAGTGCCTCTTCACTCACGTCACAGGCGGGAGTTACACACCAAAGGAACATCACTGCCAATGGTAACATTCACCACATGGCTAAAGTAACATTGGCCAGGTTTTTCCACTGGGAAGTTACTATTATTTGCTTCCCTTACTCTATTCTTCAGAAGCTATAAGTCTAGCACACTCTTGGAGGAAAGTGGGTAGAGAGAAATTAAATTCCATGTTCTGCAATGGAGCGTATCCATCAATCCATATGTGTAAACACACACACACATACAAACACACAAACATAATAGTTTTTTAAATTCCAAAATCTCTTAACATTTCTGCGACTCCTGCTTGTTAGTGATTTTTCTCCTAGAATCACATTTGCCTGCTTCTTGGCACATCTAGTCACTTTTGTATATTGAACATTACGAGCACACAGATACTCTGTTTGGATTTTGTTGTCTTCCTTTAGAGAGGAGTCCAGGGTTGTTCCAGCAGACAGCTGATGTTCTTGTAGATCGGATGATTCCTCTTCAGGGTTGCTTTGAGCCTTGTTAAGACAACTACGGAGTAGTATTTGTTGCCCCAGGTAGGGCAGAGCAGTTGCCAGTGAGCACTTTTTCTACTCGGGCCTAAAGTGGGACGGTTGGGGCCGGAGAGAAGTAGCAGAGGTTGCTTTGACCTTACCGCAGGGTCACTAACAATCCGTACTCTCTTCCTTCTTGACACCACTTCACACTAAGGCAAAGGATTACCCTCCCCACTCTGCACACTTTCCCCCACAGAAAGTAATCCCCAGGCACCTGCCCCTGTTTACTTCAACATAATTTTGCCTCAATAAACATGAAGGGAGGGGTGGGCATGCTCAGGTTGATCTGAATCCAAAAATTTCTAAGGACTAACTCAAGACCAATGCAGATAAACATTGATCTCACGATGCTCTACTCAGTGGAAAAAGTAAATCAACTCAAAAGCACAGCTCAGGTATTCTGCATATTTATTAATACTTATTAAGGGCTTCTATTTCACTAATGGAGTACAGTAAGCAGCATTATAAGCAAAAAATGCTGCTTAAGTCTTGTTCTTAGGCTAAGGGCAGATGGTCGTGTCCCTTCAGCCTACAAACGTGTTGTATTTCAAAACACAATCTCTACACAGCAATTAGTCTCCTTGAATCAATGCTACAAATATTGGTTCCATTCCTAGTTAGCTCAAAATATTCTGCCCCAACAGTGGCTGAATCATATAAAAATTCTGAATTCTAATCATCCAAGGCCAAAAGTCCTCATAGCTTCTTCCCATCTCAACCCCAAAACTGACAGAAACATTCATTTTTAGAGAAGTTAATAACGCAAAGATTCTAAGTAAAGCATGGCCTGCATATATCTTGATATTTATTCAGAAAGTTCAAGATCCCCTTAATATACTGTCTTAATATACACTCCAGTTCTATTATGGGCACATTTCTTTTTTAAATAGATATAAAATCTGTACTACGGAAAATAGACTTATACCCAATTTTTACATTTAATATTTTTATGTAACATATCAGTTATAAAAAGAGCCTCAGAAGGAATTTTTAATAGTCCATGTATCTGAAGAGCTGAACAAAGTAACACTTCATGCTGTTCCCAGGCAGCAGATGATGCACGCCAGCTTTCTTCCTCTTCTTCTAATAGAACACATTTTGGTTTCATATTTTTCAGTTATGTTCTTCTTTTCATAGTCCCAAAGATTCATTACTTTGATGACCATTTATCAGAGATTCAAGTTCAATCTATAATGCCCACTGAGATAGCAAATAATTCAGCCTCAGTGACGGTGTGTGTGAGAATGGGCTGTGTCCTGGATAAACGGCCGCCCTGCCTCTGATTCCGATTAGGTCATCACTCACACTGACCGCAGACCTCGACCATGAGAATGAGGAAATGCAGGTTCACCTTAGCTGGTGTTTCTGTTCCTCCTTTTAGTACAATGTCACCAAAATAGTATGGCACGGGCTTGAAAAACCAAGCAAGATTCAGTAGTATTTTGATAAAAACATTTCATATGTTTTGCAAACCACCAATTAACTGCTCAACATTTACCTATATGTGACTTCTCTTTTCCTATGACATCATCTAAGTATCTGGTATTTCAGTCTCAATAAAAGTGTACAAACTATATTATGTTAAGGTTGCAGATAACAAAAATCCCTTACAAGCATGTATCTTTTTATCTTCAAATAAGCTTTATTTTGTTCCTCTCAAATTTCTGACCTCTTTTCTCTTCCCACTTTTCCTGCTATTAGAAGAAAGAAGTAAACACTGATGGAGGGAGGGAGGTTGGCTGGCTACCTAGACAGCTACTTACAGGACAAAATTGCCTAGGTAGTAAATTCAACAGAGTCCAGAGTTGACTCACTAATCTGCAGACTCAGCAAGAGAAACAAAACGAGATTCAAATCACGGAGCATGACTGAACAACTGAACCACAGCAGTAACTACCTGTTAGGTGAGAACTACAACTCCTATTTCTATAAAATACTTTTAGTGAGGCATTTTAGTTACTTGCAGGCAAATGCCTTCATATTTATTAACCTAAAACTCAATAAAATCAATAGAAAGGAATAAAAAGGCACCAATCCAAATAACAAAAGTAATTTTCAAAGAAGACAGCATCAAAGAAGCCATAAAGATACAAACCTGTGGTCATTAATTTAGCAAAAGGAATGAGTCACAACCTAGTCCACAAAAGGACTCTGATAAGAAGTCACCTAACTCACTTTGCAGATCTCCTAAGGTTCTCAGCCCTCAAAGGTACGAAGAAACACAGAAAATGAATTCATCAAATGAGGAAGACAGATTCTAGTCTACAGACCAGCTGCACTCCAAATCTCCCTCTCAACCAGTTAACGCTTTCTCTCCTGTCTCCTTGCCCATGGGAAACCCAAGATTCACTTGCTGATAAACCTGGGACCCCAGACACAGTGGGAAATAGGGATAGGTTCATGGCTGCAAGAAAATGGAAAAGAGAAAGTCAAGGTGCTCCCCACTCCTCCCCACTTGCTCTCAGACTACCAGCAGTCTCTCTGTCCCTACACCTCCCATCCCCAACACACAGAGCACACAGCCCTCAGACAGGTAAAAGGAAGATTTCGTTAAAATTACGAAATGGTTTGCATGGTTTGCATGCAACACTATTTCGAATTAGTTGCTGATATACAGCACAGTAGTTAGACATTCATATAGGTTACAAAAAATTCTTATTTGGAGAAACTGAATGATCTCCTCTCCTCCTCCCCCCACCAAAAAAAGGATTTAGATGCTGATACTTGCCTGGATCTGTGAACAAACAGCAGGGCTCACAGGCTGCTAACAATACAGAAAAGGCCCAAGAAACACACTGGCTTTCCAATAGGTTTGAAAGGGCTGGAGGTGACAGCCGTGCAGTTTGAGGAGAGGGTCCAACATGACAAAGACCAAACAAACAGAAAACAATGAACTCTAAGGGAGAAATACAAAGAACAGAATGAAACTTAAAAAAATTCCTAACAGAAGATCTTACAGCCATATTAACATAGAACATGTTATCTCCGGCCCCCCCCACAAAAAAGAACAAAGAACAAAGAGAAACAAAAGAACGTAAGTTAAAACAATTAAAGTTTTAACTTAAAACATAACAACTTCAGAGAAAATACTAAAAGATGAAGTTGAGAAAAATGCCACAAATAGGGAGGTAAAAAAAAAGAAGCAGATACACGAAATAAAATACACAGAAGTTAAAGATAAATCCAGAATATGCAACATTTCAAAGCAGAGAGAAGGAAAAAAATTCAGAACTGAAGGTCACAAATCGCAAAATGTGAAGGGTCTACCTGCTGTCCATGACAATGAATGAAAGGAGACCCACATTAAGGTAAATAACAAGAAATTAAACACTGAGACAAAGATTCCTCCAAAAAAGAAAAAAAATATTCAAAAGCACAACTGCACTGGACGAACACCCTCAGCAGGGCGGTGCAATCTGGGAGAGGGAGGCGCATGTCAGCAATGACGGCAGCGGGGCTCAACCTGCAGTGCGAATCCAGTCAAACTATCTACACCGAGCGGGAAGGAAGACTAAAGATTATTTCATTCTTAACATTGCAGCTGCTATTCGGGGTCTTTTATGGTTCCATATAAATTTTTGAAGTGCTTGTTCTATGTCTGTGAAATATGCCATTGGTACTTTAATAGGTATTGCATTGAATCTGTAAATTGTTTTGGGTAGTATGGACATTTTGATGATGTTAATTCTTCCAATCCATGAACACGGTATACGTCTCCATTTGTTTGTGTCTTCCTTGATTTCTGTCTTCAGTGTTGTGTAATTTTCTGCATACAGGTCTTTAACCTCCTTGGTTAGATTTATTCCCAGATATTTTATTTTT